>NC_066585.1:57296762-57554262 GCF_024323335.1 Lathyrus oleraceus
TATTGAAAGATAAAAATATATTGAAAACATAATCAATTAAATTTAAAACAAGATCAACAACATACAACTAATACATGAATCAAATGAATATATATAGTTAGATAATAATACCTCTTTTTGTTTATTTTGATTTTTTTTATTAGATAAATGTTTCACTATTATTTTACAACATTGTCCAATGTAGCATGACTATAAGTTGGGAAATAAGAGGAACATGAGTGACTCCTAATAAAAGAAGCACTAGAGAAAATTAATCAATTAATAATTATAAGTTTTAGGATAGTGGAATGTGTATAGTATCATTTTATTAAATTAATTCAATATTACTTTATTCTAACTATTCAATTCCTAGTGCTCATAACACACTTATCTAGAATTGATCATTCTCACTCTAATGATATTTCACATTAGTTTTCTATACACATGTTATGTATCCTTGCTTTTTCCCCAGTCATAATTATCATAATTCATATAATAGCATATGCACTACTTAATTCCTTAACACTTAAATTAGAAAATAATAAGACACATATTCTTTTATTTTAGACTTATTGAATATATTAATTCAAACTTAATTTATGAAATGCTACTAACAATAACACATATATTTTTAAATTTTAGATTATTTATTTTTCCTTAAACTAATAAATTATTTATTATTTATTATAGTCACACTAGATTGACTAATTTAAATAAATGTATAAAACATAAGATTTTACTTATTTAAATAAAATAGAGAATTACAATCCTTGCTAAATTAACTATCTTAAGTGATTAAAAGATTTGATTTCATTAACTGATAATTTAGTTAAAATAGAGAGTGCAATAAACCACTAAATCAATCACTAAAAAAATATATGGTTCTAATTATTTAATTAATTAAATAGGATATTATGATAACCATTTATATAAAATAAATAACTAAATAACTAGATGAGTCTAGTTAATTACTTAAAATAGAGGGTGTTACACCAACCAAGTTTATCATTGATATGTTCATCTTAACCGATGGCGGATTTTCTTTCCTTTGAGTTTATCCTTGATATGTTCACTCTAATCGGTGACGGATATTCTCATCTTTGGTCTTCTGCCCAGTAACTGGTAGTTATAAATCCTATTTTTGTAGTTTTCCCCAGAAAGACTATTCCTACCCAGTAACCGGTAATGAATACTCCCTCCTGGCGGTTCCCAGCGAGTCATCCTTGATATGTTCATCCTAACCGATGATAGATGTCCTCTCTGTCAGATCTTTATTATCTCCTTACCCAGTAACCGGTAGTGGATAATAAATCTCGGTTCCTCTTGTGTCGAAGTCTATTTCTTCCCCAGTTGAGTTGAGTGTGCATTTCCTTAGTGAAATCGTTTTTCCTGCATGATTCAAGTATGACAGTTTTATCTTGATCTATTCGTTTCCCCTGCAGATGTTTTTCTTTCCCCAGCTGAGTCTTTCCATTTTTTATGGAATTCCTCTAGTCTCCCAACAGTTTTCAAGTCCTAGTCTGGCCTACGCATTACCCTTTTTATTACCCAGAGTCTCTGTCTCCCCAACGAGTTTTCCTTATGGAATGCATTATACTTCTGCGGATATTCAGTCTCCCTGATTTCTTTTCCTTTGTAGCAACATTTCCCCACAGAGAATTTGCTTTTACATTCATATCATATGCATCATGAGGTCTCTTAGGGACCAAAATTTGTTTCTATATGTTGTTATTTAAGCCCATTCTACTGAGTCGGTATGAAGATTTTAACCTTCACCTCCTCAGTTAGAATATCCTTATATAGGGGCAGCTGTAAGACCCTAATTTTTACCCTAAGATCCCTCATGCAATTTCATCATATGCATAAGCATTGGGATCATACCTTGGCAGCCTCCTTACCCCTCTTTCATTTGGTTTGTTTTGGGAGAGATCACCAAGCACCATGTGATTGTATCATACTTGTGTATTATCATTTCACTAACCAAAATACCAAAAATATGGCTTTGTATTTGTCTAACTGTTTTGTAGGTAGGGCATGGTCCCCATTGGTGTATCAAGTTCATATCTAGGGTTTAAGACCCTCATTGCTAAGAGCACAACCAAGGAATGATCCATAATGTCTTTAAGCATCATATATGAGTCCCCTTGATCTCTACATATTATTTTGATCAAGTTTTCTTCAAGAGTTTGAAGTTGATTTGCCTTGGAAACCCTAGTTTGTTTGGGTATCCTGAGTAACTTCTTCAACAAGCTTCCTCACCAATTGATCAAATTTCTCAAGGGACACTCCAAAATTCATCATCTTATGCATATGTGATCTACCATGAGCCTAAAAAGTCAAGAGAATTGCAAGTTAGCAAGTTGGTTGATGGTGGTTGGCCAGATAAATTCATTTGATCAAAATTGGGTCTCCCTAGACCCTATATCCTACAATTTTCACCATATGAAAATGATTCCAAGAGAAAATTTACTCTAAATGACATTCCAAACAACTTTCATGTTGAAGTCTAGAGATAATTTTGCTTGGAAAGTCATTTCCTATGTTGAAATATTATAGGTTATTTTGTCTAAACCCTAATTTGAAAGTCAACTTCCCAAGGCCATAACTTGCTCAATTTTTATGATATGAAGTATTTACATATTTCAAAATCAAATTCAAGATGTATACTTCAACTTGTATGTTTGGAGTGAAAGCTAAATCAACTTTTATGAGCATGTGATATGAGGAAACATTATAACTCTCTCATTCTAAATCCAAATGATGTCAAATTTGTGACCATTTTAAATTTCTTTTAAAGTGCTACAACTTTGATGAATACACTTTTCTCATTTGGAGCTCACATAAAAAGTTTAGGAAGGTGGAACATTGAGGTATATGGCTTGACACTTAGAAAATGTTTCAACATGTTGAAATTTCCAAAGTTCCATCTCAAAATTAACCTTGATCCAAGTTCCAAATGGAAAAGTGTTCAACATAAGAGTTGTTCCTCTTGATCTAAGCTTTCCAAAGAGTCCTAATTCATTCATTTTGGACCAAGTTTTCTAGGGTTGTGTAGGAGAATTGCCATCCAAGGCGCAGCGGAATTTAAAAATTTCTCCATTTAGTGATCCTTACGAATGGGCATGATCTGTGATAGAATCGTTACCTCTTATGGCGATTCAAACCTTTGGTGCAGATTTCTTGTAACGATCAAAACCTTGGATACAAATCCACGAAGCGATCATGAACGTTGAACGATGACAACGTTTCTACTCAGTCCACACGAACGGGTTCCTTCAATCTCAGTGCTAGCTGGTACGAATGAAGGCTTTGAGTGAGAGAGAGAGGGAAACGAAATTCCAATTCTTCACTTGAGTTTTAGTCTGAGTTTTTGTGACAATGCTTCTACCCAAGGGTTCTATTTATAGAACCACTTGTGTGGGCTTCAAGCTAAAAAGCCCACTTAAGTGTATATGGTCCATATCTCATAATATGCCAAAATCACTTAAGTATTTGGTACCTTACCATATTTCGTATTCCACTTAAGTGCACCGTACCTTACGATGTTCCTTAGTTACTCTATCTCTCATCAATCCGTCCTTTGTGTGTGACCCTGTAGGTTTTCGCGACGTTGGCAATTATATTAAATCACGCATTTAACATAATAAACAGTGAGCGGGATCTAGCAACACATCACTGCTACCCAAGACACGAAAATGTCATGTGATCTGACAAAACCTCCTGTGATAATAATTATGTGTATAATTACCCCTTTGCCCTTATGTCTATATTGAACACAAGGTATAAACCATGTCATCCTTGTCCAGTTCAATATTGGGCCCATAGACATTTATCCTGTTACGCAGGATGGGCAAATTCCATCTAGGTCACTCATGTCCCTCAACATGCTTCGTGGAGTACCCATCAACTGTCTTTATGGTTATCCAGTTACGGACAACGTTGGATCAGCAATAAAGCACTCGACTCTACATCTAGGATCCATAGTGGTTTCAGGTCGAAGAGTGGTATACACCATTATCACCATGAGAATAACTTATGACACTTTGCATAACTTTATATATAGTATTCTCATAGCGGGTCAATCCGGTATAAGTATTACTCTTAATATTCATACCTATGTTTAAGACTTGATAACTCTTTATCCATGATCCATGAGATGTGATCATCAGTCTACAAACATAATAGTCTTAATGCTTTAATGTTATCCCACTTCACAATAAAGCTCGACTACGGATGCTTTAAGAATAGTGTCCTTATGTTTAATGTGATCTCATGATTAAGTCATACTTGATACATTAAACGAACTAACTATTCTAGGGACTTTATTAATCAAACATAATAAAGAAAATGCCTTTTATTATTAATAAATAATTCGATACAAGTACCAAAAGTATTGGCCTCTAGGGCTTACACCAACAGGTTGTGCAGGGTTTTGACAGGCCTACATCATTGGTGGAAATCAAAGTTCAAATTATTACATAACATTGCCTTTCCATTCAAGCTTCATTCCAACCTCATTTCAGATGCATTTGGACATAATTGGATTGCTTCATGGGCCTGTAGACACCCATGCAAGCTAGCATCATGCAATTGCCAAAATTGGAAACATTTTCAAGTGTGCAAATAACACTTCCAAATGCTATAAATATGGACCCCTCTGAGCTCATCTGAAAGGATCCTGGCACGGCAACTTTTCCCCCTCTCTTCAAACCCTCACAATTCAAAGGAAAACCTGATAATTTTCACTTGAAAATTGAGTTTGAATCTCACTGTTTGGAGATTCAAAAACTCCAAGATCCAAAGCTTCTTTCCATTCCTAATCCATTTCTACAAGTCATTGGTGTAAGATCAAACAAGAATTGAAGCAAGGAAGAGCAAGTTCTGCACAACATTGAAGGTATTTTCCAGAAATTTTCTTCTCTTCGATTCTCACTCAATTATTATCAACTCTCTTGGATCTTTGGTTGTCTGAAGTCCTACCAATGTAGGCAAGAAGATTGAGTTGCTTTGACGCTAAATCGAAGTAACTCAATTGATACACCTCAAAATTCAACTCCTCATATTTTTCTATATATGTGGAGTTAGTTAAATTTGAGGTCAGATTCGTGCTCTACGCCATTTTTTCTTTTAGATCATGTCCTCCTTTTTCATTTATGTGATGGTGATGACTGAACCAGTCTGGCGAGGTTCGCCTGAGAAGGTGACCGAAGGTTTAACGCCGGTGATGTGTTGGACAGGCTCTGAGCCACATAATCAATTCAAAATGTTTTAATCGCGTGCGTTGCTTGTAAATACCACTTGTGTTACGCGTTGACTATTGACTATGTGGAAAGCACGTTGAAGACCACTTGATCTGCCACCTCAATTAATGAGGGAGATCAAGTGGTCCACGTCTTTTTGTATTTTCTGATTTTCATTTTATTCCTTTGATTTTCATTAATTCATATTAATTTTAATATTGATCCAAAAAATATGAGAGTTTCACCAAAAAAATTTAAATAAAATCCTCTTCCATATTCTGAATTAAAATTATTGTTTGGATCATTATTAATATTTTTCATGATTTAATTGATTTTGTGATTATTTTTAATTGTTTAAAAATACTTTTAAGTTTCCAAAAATTCTGAAATTTTTTCTCCAAGGTCCTTTAATCTTGTTTGACCTATGATAAATCTCATGACCATTTCTTTGGTGTTTTGATGAGGTTTTAGGAATTGGACAAACCATGTTTAATTTAATGCATTATTTTAGTATTTTTTAAATTGAATAAATGTCAAATAATTGTGTTGACCCATTTTGATTGTTTGTATGAGTTTGAGTTGTGTTGTTGGGCCTTGGTCGAGGTTGATTTGACTTTGTTAAGTTAAGATCATTGGATTTAGGGGATTGATGGAATATACATTCCATCTCCCAAAATGAATGAATGATCTTAATTTGGTAAAAGTCCTCCATTGTCCAATTTGAGTTTTGATCTATTCCCCTCCCTCTTCATCTCATTCGCCTTCTTTATGCATTCATATCATGGACCTATGATATCTCTACATCCTAAGGCTAGTTGATTGCAAAATCAACATAAGTATGGATTAGATCAGGCCAGCACTTTTGCATATTCTTTTTGTGTGTGGTATGTTTCATGAGCATAGTCCATTATACTATGTCTCTAACATACATTAACAAGAAAAATTTATTGCCCGACCTCAAATACTTGTGACTTCTACATAAGTCCAATTACGATTGCTTAACATAACGCTAAATTTTTGACCCAAAAAGGCATAGCATTCTAGTTAGTGAGATTGTAAGTCTCCCCTCTTTCATGGTATTGTGTTGAAACTTGGCCTTTCTTCTTTCCTTTGGAAGATGTCTTGGTTGAAGGACCCATGCTTGTGATAAGTGGGTTGATTGTTCTCAAAATAATGACTTAAAATAAAAATAAAAAAGCAATACTAACTCCTAACTCATTAACAACTAACATTTAATTTCAAGTCATTTACTTTAATGCACTTTATTTTTAAGCCTTATTCATTTGCCATTATTCATACCATTCTAATTGTGTATGTTAATGTCATTTTCACTTTGTCCATTTGTACCATATTTTGTGATATATTTTTGCTTGTATATATTGTGTTTGTTTGTATGGTCTTTGACCATTAATGTACATAATAAAAACCAAAACCATAAAAAACATCTTGTGTGGACTGTTGGTTTGAGATGAGACAATTAGACTTAGAATTTAGGCAACACTCCTTATGCAAAGGACTTGGCCAATGCCAACTTTCATGTAACCAAGTGCTTGTAATCTGAAACTTCATCTGATACATCATTGAAGATCCATTTAAGTTAATCTGCAACATGATCATTGTGAAGCTGTTACTTTGAACCTGTGACTTATGGCATTGTGGAATTCATCTGCTACCTGGGTAAATTTGAAGAAGATCATGGAGCTGTGTAGCGGTAAATTCATGATCATCAAGCTATGGGTAAGCTAGACATCAAATAACAAGAGTCGCCACCGCACTTTTATTGTTTCCAAGGGAAAAGGGAAAAAGTACGAACAAAACCAAAAAGTAAGAAATTTTCAAATCAAAACTAATAAAATGTCATACATTACAAGTAAGGGGGTTGGTTACACAGAGGGAAGGTGTTAGAACCCAAAGTGTCCTAGGTACTCCTAGGGAGCCCTTTTTGTGTGCATATGTATTTGGTACAAAAATGATGTTTACAAACAAATAGAATGGGGGGATGAGAAAAAAATTCATTAATTATATTTTTGTGTTTGACAACACCTTCGGACTTGAGCCTACGTACCAACGTAAAAATGAGGGATCAAAACCTCGTAATTCGTTATACAAATTTCAAAGTGGATGCATTGCTTTTAACAAAAATTGAATTTTGAAAGGCACAAAGGCCTAAAAATGGTTTGAATAGGTTAGTTCTTTTTGGCTTTTCTGAAAGTTTAAGTCAAGTTTAGTTAAGTTTATTTACAAATTTGATTTAAGAAAAGAAGTTTGAAAATGCAATGGCATAAGGCCAAAGTTTCTATCTTTTTGCAAAGTGGTCAAAGTTTAGAAAAAAATAAGTTCAATCAAAGAAGATTTTGAAAAGGGAGGGAGAGATTTTGAAATTAAAGAAACAGGGAGAAGATGAAGAGACTAATCCTATGCACAAAATTAAAAGTTAAGAGTTGAAAAGATCTGACCAATGGGTAGCAAACCAATAGACAAGAATGTCAATAGAAACCCAGAATTCCCTTGGACATTTAGAATCAAGCAACACACATATGCACAACTATATTATCTTGAAGAACAAGGCATCAAATGAAGATATCCACATCCAAGCTTAGCCATTCCATTATCTTCTTCAAATTAGTCCATGTAACAGATGAATTCCACAAGTCACTGGTTCAAAATAACAGCTTCACAATGATCATGTTGCAGGTAAACTCAAAGGGATCTTGAATGATGTATCAGATGAAGTTTCAAATTGCAAGCACTTGGTTTCACAATAAGTTGGCATTGGCCAAGTCCATTAGCATAAGAATGTTGCCTAAGTTCTAAGTCCATTTGTCCAAGATCAAGCCAACAGTCCACACAAAAGTTTTTTTAGGGTTTTTGTTGTTATTATGTACATTAATGGTCAAAGACCACACAAACAAGCAAAGTATACACAAATAAATTATATCACACAATATGGTCCAAACGGAGAAAGTGAAAAATTGTATTAACATAAACAATTAGAATGGTATGAATAATGGCAAATGAATAAAGGCTAAAATTAAATGACATTAAAGTAAATGGCTTGAAATTAAAAGTTAGTTGTTAATGAGTTAGAAGTTAGTATTGTTTTGCTTTTGCTTTTCACTTTTAAGTCATTCTTTGGAGAACACTCAACCCGCTTATCACAAGCATGGATCCTTGAGGCAAGACATCTTCCAAAGGAAGGAAAAAATGCCAAGTTTCCATACAATACCATGAAAGAGGGGAGACTTATAATATCACAAACTACAATGATATGCCTTTTGTGTCACAAATTTAGTGCTATGTTAAGCAATCGTAATTCGACTTATGTAGAAGTCACAACTATTTGAGGTCGGGCAATAGAATTTTGGTGTTAATGCATTTTTGAGACATAGTATAATGGACTATGCTCATGAAACATACCACACACAAAAAGAATATGCAAAAGAGGTGGCCTAATCTCATCCATACTTATGTTGATTTTTCAATCAACTAGCCTTAAGACTTTGAGATATCATAGGCCAAATGAGATGGATGCATAAAGAAGGGGAATGAGATTAAGAGGGAGGGGAATGAATCAAAACTCAAATTGCTCAAATGAGGACTTTTACCAAATTAATATCATCCATTCATTTTGGGAAATGGAATGTACATTCCACCAATCCCCTAAATCCAATGATATTAACTTGACAAAAGTCAAATCAAACTTGATCAAGGCCCAACAACAAGTGTCAAACTCAACAAGTCATCACAATTGGTCAACACAATTAATTGGCATTTATTCAAATTAAAAATACTAAAATAAGGCACTTAAATTGAATATGGTTTGTCAAATTCCTAAAACCTCATCAAAACACCAAAGAAATGGCTATGAGATTTATAATAGGTCAAACATGGTCAAAGGACGTTGGAGAAAAAATTTCAAAATTTTTAAAGACTTAAAAGTATTTTTAAATAATTAAAAATAATCACAAAATCAATTAAATCATGAAAATATTAATAATGGTCCAAGAAATAATTTTAATTCAGAATATGAAAGGGGAAATTATTTGGAATTTTTTGGTGAAACTCTCATATTTTTTGGATGAATATTAAAATTAATATGAATTAATGAAAATAAAAGGAATAAAATAAAAATCAGAAAATATGAAAAAAACGTGAGCCACTTGATCTCCCTCATTAATTGAGGTGGCAAATCAAGTGGACTACAACACGCTTTCCATGACGGAACCTAGTCAGCGCGCCACACGCGTGGTAATCAAAACTAACACATCAGATTAAAACAAAATGGCAAGATCATGTGGTTGGGAGACTTGCCAACGCACGGCCGGAGCTGTAGCTCCGGTCTTCTTCTCCGGTGGACCTCACCGGACTGGTCCACCCTCAACCATCACAAAAATAAAAAAGGAGGACATGATCTGAAAGAAAAAATAGCGTAGAGCACGAATCTGACCTCAATTTCAACTAACTCCAAATATATAGAAAGATATGAGGAGTTGAATTTTAAGGTGTGTCAACTGAGTTGCTTCGATTTGACCTCTAAGCAACTCAATCTTCTTTCCTACATTGGTAGGACTTCAGACAACCTAAGATCCAAGAGAATTGAGTAGAATTGAGAGAGAATCGAAGAGATGAAGTTTTCTGAAAATTACCTTCAATGCTATGCAGTTCTTGATGTTGCTTGCTCCAAACACGATCTGATCACACTTGAGAAGCTAGCAGGAAGTGATTAGAGAGGTTGCAAGGCTTTGGATCCTGGAGTTCTTGAATCTCCAACAGTTGAGATTCAAACTCAAATTTCAAATTGAAATTTCTCAGGTTTTCCTTCATAATGTGAGGGTTTCAATGGGGGGAAAAGCTGGCGCGGAAGGTGTGATTCAAATGAGCACAGAGGTCATGTATTTATAGCATGGATGAATGATATTTGTACACTTTAAATCTTGTCCAATTTTAGCAATATTGATGGCACGAGTGCATGGGCATGTGTAGGCCCATGATGCAATGCAAAAAGGTCCAAAATGATTCCAGATGAAGTCTGAATGGAAGCTTGATTGGCAAGGCAAAGTGAACTGAAGTTTTGAAGTTTATTTCTTTCCAAAGATGTAGCCCTGTTAAAGACATGCACAAACCTAGCAAACCTCATCCAAAATGCATGAACTTGGGTTCTTTGGAATGCTTGGATCAAGGGGAACAAGTTTGATGTTCAACACTTTTTCATTTGGAGCTTGGAACATGGAAAATTTTGAGGTGGAAGTTTGGAAATTTCAACATGTTGAATTTTTTTCTAAGTGTCAAGCCATATATCTCAATATTCCATCTTATTTAACTTTTTATGTGAGCTTCAAATGAGAAAAGTGTATTCATCAAAGTTGTATCTATTTTAAAAGACCTTCAAAATTGTCACCAATTTCATGTCAGTTGGATTTGTAATGATAAAGTTATGCATTTTTGAAGTTTGGAAAAATCACTTGTTCAATGGTATAGGTCAAAAATGACCTATAATGTAACCTCATATCACATGCTCATAAAAGTTGAATTTGCTTTCACTCAAAACATCAAAGTTGAAGTAGACATCTTGAATGTTAATGTGAAACTTGTAAATCTTTCATCTCATAAATATTTAGCGAGTTATAGCCTTGGGAAGTTGACTTTCAAATTAGGGTTTAGACAAAATGACCTATAATGTTTCAACATAGAAAATGATTTTCCAAGCAAAAATAGCTCTAGGTCTCAACATGAAAGTTGTTTAGAATGTCATTTAGAGTAACGTTTCTCTTGGAATCATTTTCATATGGTGAAATTGTAGGAGATAGGGTCTAGGGAGACCCAGTTTTGATTAGATGAATTCATCTAGCCAACCTCCATCAACCAACTTGCTAACCTTCAATTCTTTCGACTTTATTGGCTCATGGTAGATCATATATGCATAAAATGATGAATTTTGAAGTGTCCCTTGAGAAATTTGATCAATTGGTGAGATAGCTTCTTGGAGAAGTTACTAAAGATACCTAGCCAAACTAGGGTTTCCAAGGCAAATCACCTCCAAACTCTTGAAGAAAACTTGATCAATATAACATGTGGTAATCAATGGAACTCATATATGATGCTTATAACCACTCTTGGATCAATTCATGGTTGTGCTCTTTGTCATGAGGGTCTCAAACCCTAGATATGAACTTGGTAGATTAATGGAGAGCATGCCCTACCTACAAAAGAGTTAGGCAAATGCAAAGACATATTTTTGGTATTTTGGTTAGTAAAATGATGATATACAAGTATGATACAATCACATAATGCTTGGTGATCTCTCCCGAAACAAACCCAATGAAAGAGGGGTAAGAAGGATGCCAAGGTATGATCCCAATGCTAATGCTTATGATGAAATTGCATGAGGGATGTTAGGGTCAAAATTGGGGTCTTACAGCTGCCCCTACTTAAGGATATTCTAACTGAGGAGGCGAAGGTTAAAATATTCATGCCGACTCAGTAGAATGGGCTTAAATAACAACATATAGAAACAAATTTTGGTCCCTAAGAAACCTCATGATGCATATGGTATGAATGCAATAGTAAATTCTTTGCGGGGAAATATTTCCACAAAGGAAAAGAAATTAGAGTCCGAAAGTCCGCAGAAGTATAACGCATTCCGTAAGGAAAACTCACTAGGGAGATAGAGACTCTGGGGGAAAAGGTGTTATGGGTAGGCAAGGCTACGACTTAAACTGCTAGGGGACTTGAGGAATTCCATACAAAATGGAAAGACTCAGCCGGGGAAACAACAACATCTGTAGGGGATACGAGTAAGTCAGGATAAAATTGAAGTACTTGAATCATGCAGGAAAAGAGATTTCACTAAGGAAATGCGCACTCAACTCGACTAGGGAAGAAATAAACTTCAACACAGGAGGAGCAGAAATCTATTACCTACTACTTGCTACTGGGTGAGGAGATAATAAAGATCTGACAGAGAGAACATCCGTCATCGGTTAGGATGAACATATCAAGGATGAATCGCTGAGAAAAGCTAGGAGGGAGTATTTATTACCGGTTACTGGGTAAGAATAGCCTTGATGGGGAAAACTACATAAAAATAGGATTTACAACTACCAGTTATTGGGTAGAAGACCAAAGGTGAGAATATCTGTTATCGGTTAAGATGAACATATCAAGGATAAACTCAACAGGGAAGAAGATCCATCATCAGTTAAGATGAACATATCAAGGATCGACTTGCCTGGGAAATGTCAAGGAGGATATCCGTCATCGGTTAAGATGAACATATCAAGGATAAACCAACTGAACAAGAAGTAGGAATTACATCTATTGAATGCTGGATAGAAGACCATCAAAGAGGAAATTTGTCACCAGTTAAGATAAACATATCAAGGATAGACTCTGAGAGGGGGGAAAATAGGAATTATATCTATCAGTTACTCGATAGAATACCATCAAGGAGAAAATCAGTCACCGGTTAGGGTGAACATATCAAGGATTAACTATGTGAAGGGGACAAAAGCAGGATTTACAACTACCGGTTACTGGGTAGAAGACTGCAAAGAGAAGGAAACCTGTTGTAAGACCCCAATTTTGACCCTAAGATCCCTCATGCAATTCCATCATAAGCACTAGCATTGGGATCATGTCTTGGCATCCTCCTTACCCCTCTTTCATTGGGTTTGTTTTGGGAGAGATCACCAAGCACTTTGTGATTATACCATATTTGTATTTTATCATTTCACTAACCAAAATACCAAAAATATGTCTTTGCATTTGTCTAACTCTCTTGTAGGAAGGGCATGATCTCATTGAATCATCAAGTTCACATCTAGGGTTTCAGACCCTCATGAACAAGGAGATCAACCAATAATTGATTCAATAGTGCTTATGAACATCATATATGAGTCCCACTGTTCTCTACGTATCATATTGATCAAGTTTTCTTCAAGAGTTTGAGGGTGATTTGCCTTGCAAACCCTAGTTTGACTGAGTATCTTAAGTAACTTCTCCAACAAGCTATCTCACCAATTGATCAAATTTCTCAAGGGACACTTCAAAATTTATCATATTATACATATATGATCTACCATGAGCCACGAAAGTCAAGAGAATTGAAGGTTAGCAAGTTGGTTGATGGTGGTTGGCCAGATGGATTCATCTAATCCAAACTGGGTCTCCCTAGACCCTATCTCCGACAATTTTCACCATATGAAAATGATTCCAATAGAAAACGTACTCTAAATGAAATTCCAAACAACTTTCATGTTGAGACCTAGAGCTAGTTTTGCTTGGAAAATCATTTTCTAAGGGGAAACATTATAGGTCATTCTATCTAAACCCTAATTTGAAAGTCAACTTCCCAAGACCATAACTTGCTCAATTTTTGTGAGATGAAATATTTACAAGTTGCACAATCAAATTCAATGTGTCTAATTCAACTTTTTTGTTTGGAGTGGAGCTAATTCAATTTTTTTGAGCATGTGATATAAGGTTACATTATAGGTCACTTTTGACCTATACCATTGATCAAGTGATTTTTCCAAACTTCAAAAATGTATAACTCTATCATTTTAAATCCAAATGAAATGAAATTGTATAACTCTATCATTTTAACTCTATCATTTTAAACTTGTATGAAGACACTTTTCTCATTTGAAGCTCATATAAAAAGTTAAGCAAGGTGGAATATTGAGACATATGGCTTGACATATAGAAAAATTTTGATATGGAAAAAATTTCCAAACTTCCACCTCAAATTTCTCCAAGTTCCAAGCTCCAAATGAAAAAGTGTTGACATGAAGGTTGTTCCTCTTGATCTCACCTTTCCAAAGAGCTCAAATACATACATTTTGGACAAGGAATGCATAGGCTTCACATGGCATGAACATGGTGATATCATTTCGCAAGGATCAAACTTCAAACATCAATGCACACTTGCCTTGCAATCCAAGCTTAATTCAGACAATCCAATATTCATTTGTGGACCTCGAGCAATGATTTCACGGGCATGTGCGTGCCCATGCACCCTTGCATCACCATTTGCCAAAATTGGAAAGTGATTTGAAGTGTGAAATTATCAACTGTTTTGGCTATAAATAGAGCTTCAATTGCTCAGAAATGAACACACATTCGCGCCATCTTTGATCCCCCATCTCAAACCCTCACTTTGCAAAGGATAAGCCTGAGAAATTCTTTTGAATTTGAGGTTGAATTTCCACTGTTTTGAAATTCAAATCTCTAGGAATCCATAGCCTTTCAAGCATCTAATACTTCTTCTACAAGCAAGTGGAGTGAGACAAAGCACAAGCAAGATCAAGCTCAGTTGAATCCAGACCTCCATTGAAGGTATTTTCTAGAAATTTTGAACTCTTCGATTCTCTCAAATACTTGCTCAATTCTATTGATTCTTTGGTTGTCTGAAGTCCTACCAATGTAGGCAAGAAGTTTGAGTTGCTTTGAGGTCAAATCGAAGCAACTCAGTTCATGTACCTCAAATTTCAACTCTATGTATCTCTCAATATACTTGGAGTTAGAGTGAATTAAGGTCAGATTCGAGCTCATTACCATTTTCTCTTTAAGATCATGTCCTTGTTTTTCATTTTGGTGATGGTTGATGGTGGACCAGCCCAGTGAGGTCCACCGGAGAAGATGACCGGAGCTCTGGCTCCGGCGATGCGTTTGCAAGTCTCTGAACCACATGATCCTTTAATTTTGTTTTAATCCTAGGCGTTGGTTTTGATTACCAAAGTTGCCATGCGCTGACTAAGGACTATGGTAGATAGCGCGCTCCTGGCCACATGATCTGCCACCTCAGTTAATGAGGGAGATCAAGTGGTCCACGTTTTTTCTGATATTTTAATTTTCATTTTCTTTGCTTTATTTTCGATAATTCATATTAAATTCAATATTGATCCAAAAAATATGGGACTTTCACCAAAAAATTTCAAATATTTTTATCTTTCATATTCTGAATTCAAAATATTTTTTGGATCATTATTAATATTTTTCATTAATTGATTGATTTTACTTTTGTTTTTAATTGTTTAAAAATATTTTTAAATGTCCAAAAATTATGAAATTTTTTCTCCAAGGTCCTTTAACCTTGTTTGACCTATGATAAATATCATGGCCATTTCTTTGGTGTTTTGATGAGATTTTAGGAATTGGACAAACCATATTTAATTTAAATACACTATTTTAGTATTTTTAAATTGAATAAATGCCAAAATAAATTTGTTGACCAATTGTGCTGACTTTGTTTATGTTTGACTCTTGTTGTTGGGCCTTGGTCAAGGTTGATTTGACTTTGTCAAATTAATATAATTGGATTTAGGGGATTGATGGAATGTACATTCCATCTCCCAAAATGAATGAGTGATATTAATGTCGTAAAAGTCCTCATTTGACCAATTTGTGATTTCATTCATCCCCCACCCACTTCATCTCATTCCTCTTCTTCTTCATTCATTCCACTTAGCCTATGACATCTCAAAGTCCTAATGCTAGTTAATTAAAAAATTGACATGAGTATGGATGAGATTAGGCCACACCTTTTGCATATTCTTTTTGTGTGTGGTCTGTTTCATGAGCATAGTCCATTAGACTATGTCTCTAACATGCATTAACACCAAAGTTCTATTGTCCGACCTCAAATAGTTGTGACTTCTACATAAGTCCAATTACGATTGCTTAACATAAAGCTAAATTTGTGACATAAAAGGCATAAGCATTCTAGTTAGTAAGATTGTAAGTCTCCTCTCTTTCATGGTATTATGTGGAAACTTGGCCTTTTTTCCTTCCTTTTGGAAGATGTTTTGGTTCAAGGATCCATGCTTGTGATAAGTGGGTTGAGTGTTCTCCAAAGAATGTCTTGAAATGAAAAGCAAAAACAAAACAATACTAACTCTTAACCTATTAACTCCTAACTTTTAATTTCAAGCCTTTACTTCAATGCAATTTACTTTTAGCACTTTATTTCGTTTGCCATTGTTCATATCATTCTAATTGTTTATGTTAAGGCAATTTTCACTTTGTCTGTTTGGACCATATTGTGTGATATATTTTGTTTGTGTATACTTTGCTTGTTTGTGTGGTCTTTGACCATTGATGTACATAATAATAACAAAAACCCTAAAAAACCTTTGAGTGGATTGTTGGCTTGATCTTGGACAAATGGACTTAGAATCTAGGCAACCTTCCTTTGCTAATGGACTTGGCCAATGCCAACTTATTTAAGAACCAAGTACTTGAAATTTGAAATTCATATGATACATCCTTGAAAACATCTCTGAGTTCATCTACAACATGATCATTGTGTAGCTGTTATTTTGAACCTGTAACTTATGGAATTCATATGTTGCTTGGGCTATTTTGAAGAAGATCATGGAATGGATAAGCTTGGATGAGGCCATCTTTATTTTATGCCTTGCTCTTCAAGATAATATAATTGTGCATTTGTGTTGCTTTATTCTAAAAGTCCAAGGGAATTCTGGGTTTCTATTGACATTCTTGTCTATTGGATTGTTACCCATTTGGTCAGATCTTTTCAACTCTAAACTTTTAATTTTGTACATAGGGTAGTCTCTTCATCTTCCTCCCATTTCTTTAATTTCAAAATCTCTCCCTCCATTTTTTCAAAAATCTTCTTTGTGTGAACTACTTTTGTTCTAAACTTTGGCCTTATGCCATTGCATTTTCAAACTTCTTTTCTTAAATCAAACTTTTAAATAGACCTAACTAAACTTGACTTAAACTTTCAAAAAGCCTAAAATAACTAACTCATTCAAACCATTTTTAGGCCTTTGTGCCTTTCAAACTTAAATTTTGTTAAAATAAATGCATCCATTTTCAAATTTGTAGCACGAACTACGAGGTTTCGATCCCTCATTTTTATGTTGGTACGTAGGCATAAGACCGAAGGTCTTGTCAAACACAAAAATATAATTAATGAATTCTTTTATCATTCCCCCATTCTATTTGTTTGTAAGCATCACTTTGTACAAAATACATATGCATACAAAAAGGGCTCCCTAGGAGTACCTAGGACACTTTGGGTGCTAACACCTTCCCTCTGTGTAACCAACCCCCTTACTTGTAATCTCTGACATTTTATTAGTTTTGATTTGAAAACTTCTTACTTTTGGGTTTTGTTCGTACTTTTTCCCTTTTCCCTTGGAAACAATAAAAGCGCGGTGGCGACTCTTGTTATTTGATCTCTAGCTTGTCAATAGCATGATGATCATGAATTTCCTGCTACACCTGTCATCAGTTAGGATGAACATATCAAGGATTAACTCTCTGGGAAACAAGAATAGGGATTACAACTACCTTTTTACTGGGTAGAATACCAAGGACGAGAATATCCATCATCGGTTAGGATGAACATATCAAGGATAGACTCAGACAGGGGAGAGAAAGATATCTGTCACCGATTAGGGTGAACATATCAAGGATATACTTCCTGGGGAATCATAAACAAATGAAACCATTGGGAATTCCACTGCTGGGAAAACAGGTGTACTTTTGCTGTGTATTGGGCAAGAAGTAACAAATTGCAGACCAAGAGGAATATTACCAGTTACTGGGTAATAAGCTCTTAGGAGACTCAAAGCATCTATCTAGGTAAGATCTAGAAAGAAACAGTCAATTAAGACTCAACCCAAGAAGGACATAACTCAAGGGGAGTGGTTCCATCCAGATAAACAACTGGGGAGGAAACTGAAGTGATAATCATCAACGAGGAAACAACTCAGTGGGGAAGAGAAGAAAGGTTAAAGTATTTCTGCGTAAGGGGATGACACTCTACAATTGAGGGAGGACAGACACCAAACTTTGTATGGGGATAAAGTACCGCCACACAGAGAATGAGAACCTCAAACCAACAAGTCAAATATGATGGTGGCAATATGAAAATTAAGGAATTATATGAATGTACATGTATATATATGTATATGATGATTATGCTAACAACACGATCACGAAGGATACAAAGGTGTCGCAAAGAATTTGAATCATCGGTACAATCCTCGGTCAATCCACAAAAAGAGGGAGACAACTGCTAGAGAACAGAGAAATCAACAAACCAAAGGCTCAAACCTAGCCGAGGGGTGGAGATCTGCTGAGGAGAGGCGAAATTATCGAGTCTGCAAGGCATTTTAGGTCAACTCCATATTAAATGGGAGACAACCATACAGAAGATAAACACAAAACAGCTGCTCAGAAGCCAGGAGGAAACTCTGACTGGGAGCAAGTCGGATGGCGACTGGTGGGGACACCAACGTGATCTACTGGGGAAAACATCTTACTCTGCTGAATATCAACCCTGCTGGAGAAAGGTGAACTCCGTTGGGGAATACAGAAACGCTGCCAGGGAAATAACACGCCGCAAGGATATGAATCAACCAACTTAGCTGGGGAAAAGAATCGGAACTCTGCTAGGGAACAAACACTTCGCAGGGGAACCGGATGAACACAAACAACTAGGAATACCCGAAGGGTTAACTGCTTGGGGAACCTTTGATGCTTAACACTTAAGGACTTGCTGCTCTTTAAAGTGCTGTTGATACTTCCTTTTAATTTACAAAGTTGAAAATGGTAATTTACATGGAAAAGGGTTACATTGAATACAAATGATCCTTAGTCCTTCTACCAACTCTTGATATCCACTGTGCTGATGAATCGATGTCAACCCTCGTGCTCAACTAAGGTTTTTCTGATATTGGACGATCAGTAGACTATAGTTACTTGCCATAATCCCTAATTTTGGCATAAGTTGCCCCAAGATGGGGTACTCAACTTATCTGGAAAATTTTCTGTTTTTATGTCTCTAATTTTTTTCGGGATCTCCCTTTCGGGTTTTCAACTTAGCGAGTTGTTCTTTTCTTTTTAGGCTAAGTATTTCTTGACTACATCTGCGTTCAAGGAACGAGTGAACTCTTCACCATCCAAAGCACCGCCTGAAAAGGCTCTCTTAATAACATATGGGCCTTCATAATTAGGAGTCCATTTTCCCCTAGAATCTGGTTTGAAAGATAAAATCTTCTTGAGCACAAGGTCACCTTCCCTGAATACAGAAGGTCTGACCTTCTTGTAAGACCCCAATTTTTACCCTAAGATCCCTCATGAAATTTCATCATAAACATTAGCATTGGGATCATACCTTGGCATCCTCCTTACCCCTTTTCATTGGCTTTGTTTTGGGAGAGATCACCAAGAACATTGTGATTATATCATACTTGTATTTTTTATCATTTTACTAACCAAAATACCACAAATATGTCTTTGTATCTATCTAACTCTTCTGTAGATAGGACATGATCTCCTTGATTCATTGATCACATCTAGGGTTTGAGACCCTCATGAATAAAGAGCACAATCAAGAATCAACTCAAGAGTGGTTATAAGCCTCATATATGAGTTCCAATGTTCTCTACATGTTACATTGATCAAGTTTGCTTCAAGAGATTGAGGGCGATTTGCCTTGGAAACCCTAGTTTGACTGGGTATCTTGAGTAACTTCTCCAACAAGCTATCTCACCAATTGATCAAATTTCTCAAGGGACACTTCAAATTTCATCATCTTATGCATATATGATCTACCATGAGCCAAGAAAGTCAAGAGAATTGGAAGTTAGCAAGTTGGTTGATGGTGGTTGGCCAGATGAATTCATCTAATCAAAATTAGGTCTCCCTAGACCCTATCTCCTACACTTTTCACCATATGAAAATGATTCCAAGATAAAACTTACTTTAAATGACATTATAAATAACTTTCATGTTGAGACATAGAGCTAGTTTTGCTTGGAAAATCGTTTTCTAATTGAAACATTATAGGTCATTTTGTCTAAACCCTAATTTGAAAGTCAACTTCCCAAGGCCATAACTTGCTCAACTTTTATGAGATGAAAGATTTCCAAGTTGCAAAATCAAATTCAATGTGTCTACTTCAAAGTTTATGTTTCGAGTGAGAGCCAATTCAACTTTTTGAGCATGTGATATGAGGCTACATTATAGGTCACTTTTGACCTATACCATTGATCAAGTGATTTTGCCAAACTTCAAAAATGCATAACTCTATCATTTCAAATCCAAATGACATGAAATTTGTGACCATTTTGAAGTTCTTTTAGAGAGATATAACTTTGATGAAGACACATTTCTCATTTGAAGCTCCTATAAAAAGTTAAGCAAGGTGGAATATTGAGACATATGGCTTGACACTTAGAAAAATTTTGATATGTCAAATTTTTCCAAACTTCCACCTCAAATATCTCTGAGTTCCAAGATCCAAATGAAAAAGTGTTCAACATCAAACTTGTTCCTCTTAATCTCACCTTTACAAAGAGCTAAAGTTCATGCATTTTGGATGGGGAATTCATAGGCTGCACATGGCTTAAAAAGGCTGGTATCTTGTGTCATGGATCAAACTTCAAATGACAATCATTTCCAATACATCTGAACTTCATTTTGGACTTTCAAACAATCATTTCATGGGCCTATGCGCGCCCATGCACCATGCTTTCATCATTTGCCATTTTTGGAAAGTGAAAGTGAATGTGCAAATATCATTCAATTCCCCTATAAATACAGTTGCTTATGCTCAGAATTATCACACACCTTACGCCAACTTTGAATCCCCACAGAAAACCCTTCACACTAGGAGGATAAACCTGAAAAATTCAGTTGAATTTGAGCTTGAATCTCCACTGTTTTGGAATTCAATTCTCTAGGAGTCCATTGATTCTAAGCCATTCCATTCCTCTTATGCAAGTATTTTAAGTGAAGCCAAGCACGATTCAGATCAAGATCTAGCAAGCTCAGACCTCCATTGAAGGTAATTTGCAGAAATTTTGATCTCTTCGATTATCCTTGCTCTATTTTCTTGATTATTGTGTTGGCTGAAGTCCTACCAATATAGGCAAGGTATTTGAGTTGCTTTGAGGTCAAATTAAAGCAACTCAGATCATGAACCTCATTTTTCAATTCCATATATCTCTCAATATAGTTGGAATTGGAAGAAATGGAGGTGATATTCGTGCTCAGTGATGTTTTCTCTTTAAAATCATGTCCCTGTTTGAAATTTTGGTGATGGTTCATGATGACCAGTCCGGCGAGGCTCGTTGGAGAAGACAACCGGAGCTCTGGCTCCGGTTAGGAGTTGTCTTTGGTCTAAACTGTGGGATCCATTTCTCATGTTATAATCTCAGTCATTCCTTTTGATTAACATGTTTGCAACGCAATTGACTCACGTGTTGGTGGAATGCACGCTATGGATCATCAGATCTACCACCTCAATTAATGAGGGAGATCTGATGGTCCACGTATTTTAGCATTTTTTGAATTTCCATTTAATTCCATTATTTTCAATAATTCATAATAAATTTAATATTGATCCAAAAAAATATGGGACTTTCACCAAAAAAATTCAAATATTTTTCTCTTTCATATTCTGAATTAAAATTATTTTTTGGATCATTATTAATATTTTTCATGAATTAATTGATTTTTCATTTGTTTTTAATTGTTTAAAAATATTTTTAAGTGTCCAAAAATTATGAAAATTTTTATCCAAGGTCTTTTGACCTTTTTTGACCTATGATAAATCACATGGCCATTTATTTGGTGTTTTGATGTGATTTTAGGATTTGGACAAAACATATTTGAATTTAATGCATTATTTTAATATTTTTTAATTGAATAAATGTCATTTTAATTATGTTGACCATTTTGATTGACTTATTTGAGTTTCTCATTTGTTGTTGGGCCTTGGTCAAGGTTGGTTTGACTTTGTCAAGTTTATATTATTGGATTTAGGGGATTGATGGAATGTACATTCCATCTCCCAAAATGAATGAATAATATTAATTTGGTAAAAGCCCTCCTTTGACCAATTTGTGATCTCATTCATCCCTTCCCTCTACATCTAATTCCCCTTCTTCATCCATTTATTTCCATTAGCCAATGACATCTCAAAGTCCTAATGCTAGTTGATTGAAAGATTAACATGAGTATGGATGAGATTAGGCCACACTCTTTTGCATATTTTTGTGTGTGGTATGTTTAATGAGCATAGTTCTTAATACTATATCTCCAACATGCATTAACACCAAAAGTTCATTGCCCAGCCTCAAATAGTCATGACTTCTACATAAGTCCAATTACGATTGCTTAACATAACGCTAAATTTGTGATACAAAAGGCATAAGCATTCTAGTTAGTGAGATTGTAAGTCTCCCCTCTTCCATGGTATTGTGTGGAAACTTGGTCTTCTTTCATTCCTTTGGAATATGTTTTGGTTCAAGGATCCATGCTTGTGGCAAGTGGGTTGAGTGTTCTCCGAAGAATGTCTTGAAATCAAAAAGCAAAATAAAACTAATTACTAACTTACTAACCATTAACTTTTACTTTTAAGCTTTTTACTTTTAATGCAATTTACTTTTATTGTTCTATTATCATTTGTCATTGTACATATCGTTCTAATTGTTTATGTTTATGCAATTTTCACTTTGTCCACTTAGACCACAGTGTTTGATATACTTTGTTGCTTTTTTTGTTTGATTGACTTTTGACCATTAATGCACATAATAATAACAATAACCCTAAGAGACTTCTGAGTAGATTGTTGTGTGATCTCCCCAATTGGACTTAGAACTTAGGCAACCTTCCTTTGCTAATAGACTTGGCCAATGCCATTTTGTTGAAAAACCAAGAACTTGCGAGTTTGAATTCATCTGATACACCATTCAAGGTCTCTCCAGATACATCTACAACATTGATCATTATTAAGTTGTTATATTAGACATATGACTTGTGGAATTAATCTCATTCAAGGCTCTTTTGAAGAAGATCATTGAAGTGGATAAGCTTGGATGAGGCCATCTTTATTTGATGCCTTTGCTCTTCAAGATTGATATAATTGTGCATTTTGTGTGTTGCTTAATTCAAAGGTCCAAGGGAATTCTGGGTGTCTATTGACATACTTGTGTATTGGATTGCTCCCATTTGGTTAGATCCTTTCAACTTTAAACTTTTAAATTTTTGTGCATAGGGTAGTCTCTTCATCTTCTCCCCATTTCTTTAATTTCAAAATCTCTCCCTCCATTTTCAAAACCTTCTTTGTGTGAACTATTTTTGTTATAAACTTTGACCACTTTTGCAAGAGATAGAAACTTTGGCCTTATGCCATTACCTTTTAAAACTTATTTTCTTAAATCAAACTTGTAAATAAACTTAACTATACTTGACTTAAACTTTCAAAAAAAATCCAAAAAAGAACTAACTCATTCAAACCATTTTAGGCCTTTGTGCTTTTCAAGCTTAATTTTTGTTAAAACCAACATACTCACTTTGAAATTTCTAGAACGAACTGCGAGGTTTTGATCCCTCATTTATATGTGGTACGTAGGCACAAGTCCGAAGGTCTTGTCAAACACAAAAATATAATTAATCAATTCTTCTCTCATCCCCCAATTCTATTTGTTTGTAAACATCACTTTGTACAAAATACATATGCACACAAAAACGGCTCCCTAGGAATACCTAGGACACTTTGGGTGCTAACACCTTCCCTCTGTGTAACCAACCCCCTTACGTGTGATCTTTGACTTTTATTATTTTTTATTTGAAAACTTCTTACTATTTGGGTTTTGTTCGTACTTTTCCCTTTTCCCTTGGAAATAATAAAAACACGGTGGCGACTCTTGTTAATTGATCTCTAGCTTGTCAATAGCTTGATGATCATGAATTTCCCGCTACACTTCTTATCAAAAGCTTTCTTCATCCTCTGCTGATATAACTGACCATGACACATAGCAGTCAATCTCTTCTCTTCGATCAAATTCAGCTGGTCAAACCTAGTCTGACACCATTCAGCCTCAGTCAACATGGCTTCCATGAGCACACGCAATGAAGGAATCTCAACCTCTACGGGGAGCACTGCTTCCATACCATATACAAGAGAGAAAGGGGTTGCCCCTGTTGAAGTGCGGACGGATGTATGATACCCATGCAAAGCAAACGGGAGCATCTCATGCCAATCCTTATACATGACAACTATCTTCTGAATAATCTTCTGAATGTTCTTGTTTGCAGCTTCAACAGCCCCATTCATCTTAGGTCTGTAGGGAGAAGAATTATGATATGCAATCTTAAAGTCTTTGCAAAGAGCTTCCACCATATTGTTATTCAAGTTCGACCCATTGTCAGTAATGATCTTACTTGGCACACCATAACGGCATATGATCTGATTCTTGATAAACCTTACAACAACTTGCTTGGTTGCATTTGCATACGATGTCGCTTCAACCCATTTGGTGAAGTAGTCAATTTCCACCAGAATGAAGCGATGTCCATTCGAAGCTTTGGGTTCAATCATCCCAATCATATCAATCCCCCACATGGAGAATGGCCATGGGGAAGAAATAACATTAAATAGTGTCGAAGGAACATGAATCTTATCAGCATATATTTGACACTTGCGGCATTTCTTCACAAATTTGCAACAGTCAGATTCCATTGTCAGCCAATAGTAACATACTCGCAACATCTTCTTCGTCATTGCATGTCCATTAGAATGAGTACCAAAGGAACCTTCATGCACTACAGTCATCACCAAGCCTGCTTCGTGCCTATCCACGCATCTGAGCAAAATCATGTCGAAGTTTCTCTTGTACAGTATATCACCATTCAAGTAAAAATTGTCAGCTAATCTTCTCAAAGTCTTCTTATCTTTCAAAGATTCCCCAGGCGGGTAAATCTGACTTTGGAGGAAACATTTGATGTCGTAATACCATGACTTCTCGTCTTTGATATCTTCAACAGCAAACACATGAGTGTGCCTATCAAGACACATCACAGACAAATTGGGATTTTCATTCCAATACTTCACTACAATCATTGATGCCAATGTTGCAAGAGCATCTGCCATCCGGTTCTCATCTCGAGGGATATGATGAAACTAACCTTTGTAAAGAAAGTTGAAATCCTCCTCGCATAATCTCTCTATGGTATTAAACCGGGTTGATTTGTCTCCCATTCACCTTTGATCTGATTGACAACCAAACCTGAATATCCAAAGACATCTAGATACTTGATTTTGAGATTCATGGCCTCTTCAAGCCCCATAATGCAATCTTCATATTCTGCCATGTTGTTCGTACACTTGAAAGTCAATCTAGCTGTAAATTGTAGATGCGTGCCTTGAGGAGTAACGATCACTGCCCCAATGCCATTTCCATATTGATTAACAGCTCCATCAAATACCATGCCCCGACGGGAACCAGGTTCTAGCCCTTCTTCAAGCAATGGTTCATCACAATCCTTCATTTTCAAGTATAAAATCTCTTCATCAGGAAAATCATACTACACTGACTGGTAATCTTCTATTGGTTGGTGAGCCAAATGGTCAGCCAAGATACTACCTTTGATTTCTTTCTGAGATTGGTATTCGATATCATACTCTGATAATAACATCTGCCAATGGGAAATCCTCCTAGTTAAAGCAGGCTTCTCAAATATATACTTGATTGGATCTATTTTGGATATCAACCAAGTGGTATGATTCATCATATATTAACGCAGACGCTTAGCAGCCCAAGCCAATGCGCAACAAGTTTCTCAAGCATAGAATACCGAGTCTCATGGTCGGTGAACTTCTAACTGAGGTAGTAGATTGCAAATTCTTTCTTTCCAGTCTCATCTTGCTGACCAAGAACACAACCCATACTATCTTCAAGCACAACCAAATACATGATCAACGGTCTTCCTTCAACAGGTGGAGACAAAATTGAAGGCTTAAGAAGATATTCTTTGATACTATCAAAAGCTTTTTGGAAGTCTTCAATCCAATCACAAGACTGATCTTTTCGAAGAAGCTTGAATATAGGCGCACATGTGACAGTCATGTGGGAAATGAATCTTGAAATATAATTCAAGCGACCGAGAAAACCTCTGACTTGCTTCTCAGTTTTGGGCGCAGGCATCTCTTGTATTGCTTTTACCTTGGCAGGATCAAGATTCAATACCCTTCTCGCTGACAATAAAGCCCAACAACTTACTAGAATGAACACCAAAAGTACACTTATTGGGATTCAAGCGGAGTTTATATTTCCTCAAACACTGGAATAGCTTCAACAAATACTCAACATGTTCCTCTTCATCAATCGATTTAGCAATCATGTCATCGACATATACTTCAATCTCTTTATGCATCATATCATGAAAAAAAAGTAGTCATTGCTCTTTGGTAAGTTGCACCAACATTCTTTAAACCGAAAGGCATCACTCTATAACAGAATGTTCCCTAATTATATTTGGAAAATCCATCCATACACGAAAAGACTTTGAATTTAGCAGTATTGTCTACCACCATATCAATGTGTGGCAGAGGGAAATCATCTTTCGGACTGGCTTTATTCAAATCTCAATAATCAACACAAATACGAACTTTTCCATCTTTCTTCGACACAGGCACAATATTGGCCACCCATTGCGGATACTCAGCAGTCACAAGGAAACCGGCATCAATCTGTTTTTGCACTTTCTCTTTGATCTTCACAGCCATATCAGGATGCGTTCTTCTTAACTTTTGCTTGACCGGAGGGAATTTTGGCTTCAACGACAATCTATGCTCCACAATCTCAGAATCCAAACCAGGCATGTCTTGATAGGACCAAGCAAACACATCTGAATACTCTTGAAGAAGATCAATCAACCCCTTCTTGACATCTGGACACGGGCGAGACCCAATCTTAACTTCCTTCACATCATCCTCGGAACCCAAGTTGACTAGCTTAATCTGCTTTTCGAATGGCTGAATGGTCTTTTCATCTTGCTCAAGAAGACAAGATATTCATCACTCACTTCTACATCACTTTCCTCCTCGGCTTCAAACATAGGGAATTCAAAATTTGGAGAAGGAGAAGGATCATTGTATTCAATGGGGTTAGCAACCAACCTGCATAATGATTTGATATTTTGATTTTAGAGAAGTGAATTTGTGACCAAATATTATGCAGATGGACAATTATATTGTTTATTTATGTTTTTTGAGATTACCATTTTCAGAATAAAACAAAAAGTAAAAATAAGACATCATAGATGTGGATGAATAGAATTAATTTTATTAATGATCAATTTGAAAATGCCCAAACAATGTTCACTTCTCCCTTAGGCATAGGAGAAGGATTTTAAAAACATATAAAAGCAATTACTTAGATCGATGCAAAATAACAGGAATATCAACAGCAGTCCAATTGTTGCAAGCCTTTCCATGCGTCACAAAATTGGTGCAGTCTTCCTCTTCGTCATCCTCTAGCACAGCAGCTAAGTGTTGTTCATTGCCATGAATAAACCCTCCGCTATGAAAGCTAAGTTGCATGTATTCAGACCTTGCGGTTGATGAACCTTTCTGGAACCCCAAACCGGTTCTGCCTTTGTCGTCGGAGACCTCTACCATGCGCCCCTACTGATCAACATTGCCTTCTTCCACAATATTCTTAGCATCTTTCAACGAGGACATAGGTGCCCCAACTCTCTTTTCAGCATCAATAGATAAGGCCTAGAATGGAGTTCCAACCTCATCCTCAACTTCAACATAATAGAAAGATGACAGGTGGCTAACTAACAGCGCCTTCTCTCCACCAACAGTCACAAGCTTTCCATTCTTGACAAATTTGAGCTTTTGGTGCAATGTGGAAGTAACAGCTCCTGCCTCATGGATCTATGGCCTTCCCAACAAGCAATTGTAGGCCGGGTGTATATCCATTACTAGAAAAGTAATTTGAAAATCACTCGGACCTATCTTAACTAGAAGGTCCACTTTACCAATAACTGTTTTGCGCGATCCGTCAAAAGCTTTGGCGATTACCCCACTATACCTCATAGGTGCTCCTTGGTATGATAGCTTTGATAGAATTGACTTCGGCAGCACATTCAGCGGCGACCCGGTGTCAACAAGAAATTTGACAAAGCGGCGACCCTCCTCAGGGTGTTCTTCATCACAGAAGCTAGGATTATTGCAAGAAGTGATGTTAGCCATGATATGATCGAATTGATCCACTGTAACATCATGTTCTACAAATTCTTGTTCCAAAACTCTCTGTAGTGCTTCTCTGTGGGCTTCAGAATTCATGAGCAGAGACAACACTGAGATTTTTGAGAGGGTTTGGAGCAGTTGCTCCACCATATTAAACTTACTCCTTTTGATTAACCGAAGTACCTCATCATCATTGTTAGCCTTCAATCGTTGGATTCACTAGACTTACCCTTTGAAGCACCAACTGGATCTACAACAGGAACTTCCACCTTCTTACTCACAACTGATTCTTCCTTATCCTTTGGGAACACCGGCCCAAACACACGACCACTATGGGTCACCTTGGAAACATCAGTAATGCTCACCATAGAGCTAGTCGTAGGTAACGGGGCCTATTGACCACCTTCTATCATTTTAGCATTATACTGATACGACACAACTTTATCGGATGAATACGGGACTGGGCCCGCTAACCGTATAACCAACGACAATACTGATATATTGCTGACATTGTTACTGTTGTTGCTGTCTTACTGGATTACCAATTTCTCTGGCTGCTTGAAAATGGGCACTATGACATTTACATCGTCATCTACATGAAGATATTAAACAATTTGAATCAAGCCTTCATCCACCAATCGCTGGATGTCCCTTTTCACAACTTCGCAACCCCTCGAGTTAATACTACAGACACCACAACAATCATGATCATGCTCATAGTCACTCACCAAATAAATGTCCTTATGCATCTGCACCAAGGACCTCCGAATAAAGCGCACATTAAAAACCTTAAACTCACCAGGACAACCATCCACCATATTCACAGAAGAGTTCCCATGAGCGGGCAATGGATTTGCTTTCACATTCGGCGCACGATCCTCGAAGGACACCATTCCACTCTTCATCAACTTTTGAACCTCATACTTGAGCAGATAACAGTTCTCGATATCATGTCCGGGTGCTCCCTTATGAAAAGCGCAACGGAGCTCAGGCTTGTACCACCATGGAAGTGGTTATGGAATCTGTGGCAGGTTTCTTGGTTGGATGAGGTTCTTGAGAACCAAGGACGGGTACAATTCTGTATAAGACATAGGAATCGGGTCGAAAGAGACCTTCTTACTTTCAAAGTTTTGTTGATGATGATTGTTGTTGGTATTGTTGTTGTTGTAGGTGTTTGCTCGTTTTGCGGTTGTTTTTGTTGATATTGTGGTTGTTGAACTGGTGCTGATTTTTGATTAGAAAATACAGGGATAACTGAAGATACTTGATGATGGTGTTGACGGGATGGTTGATTCCTTCTGATCTGAGGCCTCCTCTACCTCCCACTGCTTATTGCATTCTCTTCATTATCCTTTTTCTTCCCAAAATTTCTACCATACCTCTTACTTGATGAGACTTCATCTTTCGATAAACGTCCCTCTCAGACTCCTTCCTCAAGCCTCATCCCCATGTTTACCATTTCGGTAAAGTCACTGGGGGCATTGTAACGGGGTTTTCGTTACCTTTAGGTTTATTGACTAAACCAAAAGTAAACATATAATTCGAGTCGCCACCACACTTTTATTTGTCCAAAGGAAAGGCTAAAAAGCGAACAAAAGCCAAGTAAGAAGTTTTATCAAATAAAAAACTAAGAAAAATGTCAGAGATCTAGGTAAGGGGGTTGGTTATGAAGTGGGAAGGTTTTACGCACCCAAAACATCCTTAGTACTCTAAGGGAACCCTTTTTGGAAACATGTGTTGTAGGTTGGTATTTGTGAAAATATGTGCAAAAGATTGGAGGGATTAAAAGAGAATAGATTATATTTACAAATTTGTTGTTTGAATGGATGAACCCATTGCCTACGTACCATCACAAAGGTAGGATCAAAACCTCGTAGTTCGGGGTAAAAATCACAAAGATTGGTGAATTGATTTGATCAAAAGCCTTAAGGTCTTTTGTTATCAAAGGGAGAAAACTCAATCTAAACCAACAATCCACCATGTGAGGAAGGCTTCAACATGCTAGCGAGGGGTTAACCCTATAATAAGCATGGAAGACTTATAATCCAACCACTAAGGATGAGGTGAGGTTTACATCAACCACTATGATAACTCAAACCTATGGCTAATGTTTATGAAACGTTTTAGCAAAGGTGGCCATTGGAACCACAAAACAACTTGAAATGAGTTGTATTTACAAGTTAGATGTACTTACAAAAATGAAGTCAAAGTAGGGTTAAGATTCATTCACAATGAGTATTAATGAAAAAAAATTTGAAAAGTCAAAGGCATAAGGCCTAGGTTTCTAGTTTAAAAACAATGTCAAAGTTTGAAAGAAAAGATTTTTGATTTTTGGCTATTCGTAAAGCATACAAAGATAAGAGAGAAGATAAAACCCTGGGAGTTCCTTTTTCTTAAAATCATAGAGATGATTCAAGATGCTCCTTTCCTTTGGACTTAGCAAACACAATCAAGCAATCAAACGATTTGGATTCAAGCTCCTAGGATCTCCATTTAGCTTGTCTCTCTTAACTTGGCTATTCATGACAATGGTCCTTTTGAGCATCTCAAGATGGAATCCGTATCACACAAGAGCAAACATCAAAAAGTTCACAACACAATAAGAGGAATGGACAAAGAATAAGTTTTGGAAAGGAAGTCCTTTGAAGTCAACTTTTAAATTTAGCATTCTAAAGGCATGAGGCCTAGTTGCTCTTCAACATATTTAGCATTCTAAAGGCATGAGGCCTAGTTGCTCTTCAACATATTTAGCATTCTAGAGGCATGAGGCCTAGTTGCTCTTGAACTCCTTTAAGCATGGGTATGTCCTAATTCTAAGTCCTTTCTCCTTTTTGCATTAGGTTCACACAAAAACAAAGATAAAACAACCACAAGGCAACAATATATTTATATACAATAATAAGCTCAAATGAGCAAAAGGAAAATGGCATAAACATAAAATATGTGCTCAAGTGAGCAAAATGAAAAGGCAATATGAATAAATGAGAAAGAAATAAAGTGCATTAAAGTTAAGGGCAAGAAATTAGATGCTCAAATTAAAATTAGTAATTAGTATGGTTATGTTAGTTTGTCATAAGACAATGTAGCGCTATGTTAAGCAATCGTAAGTGGACTAATATAGTAGTCACACCTATCTGAGGCCGGTCAATAAAACTATGGGCAAATAAACACAAGTTAGAGATCATGACTAGTAAGCCAAGCTCCAAAAACTTGCCATGCCAAAAGAAAAGAGAAAGGCCTTGTATGGACTTTAGGCTTTTTGCTTGACCAAGAAGCAACCTTTCTTGGACCCAAAACAACTCACTTGATCTTAGATCAAGTTGAGTTTGGTTTGGATCAAAGAAGGTTAAACCTCTCATTTTTCAAGACTAACCATAAGACATTAACTCATTGGCCAAAATAAAAAAAAAGAAAATGGGATGAAGATGAAATGAATGGACAAAGAAATAAAGCATCAAACACAATTGATCAAATGTGAACCAAGTCATCATCAACCAATACCAAACAGAAGAGAAATGAAGATTACAAGTCAACAAGTCAAACATATTTTTTTTGGTATTTTTGAATTAAAATAAAATGCAAAATAAAATAAACAAAATATGGTCAAACCTCAAATTCAATTCAAATCAACTTCAACAAGTCAACTTAAATTCTCATACGTCTAACATGGTCAAACAAGTTTTGACAAATTTTCTCAATAATTTTTGAAATCAGAAACTATTTAAAAACAATGAAAAATAACACAATATGAATTAAAATCTCAAATAAATCTCAAATCAAATAAGAAATCGATGAGACTATTTTTCATTGACTTATCATCATGCATAGGTGTTAAGAAAATATTTTTGGATTTTTCAAATATCAGAAAGTATTTTAAAATGAATTAAAACTATTAAAAACCAAATAACTCACAAAAAATATTAAATTAAGTTATAAAAGTAATTAAAAATCAAAATATGAAACTAGATTTTTCAAGAATTTTTTTGGCATTGGTCTCATATTTTTGTGACTTCGAATAAAATATTTATGAATTTTTGAAAATAAAAGGAATTATATGAAATTAAAACAAAAATAAGAAAATCAGGAAAATCCAGCGCCCTCAGATGGTTTCATTAATTGACGTGACAATGATCATGTGGCTTAGAGGCGCGGAAAACCGAAACACTTGAGTCAAGCGCGCTACACTTTGCATTAAAACAAGTCAACATAATGAAAGGCCATGATTAAAACATTTTAGCAAGATCCAATGGATGGGAGGCTACCACATGGGGATGGTGGTGGAAACCACTATCTTCTCCAGTGATCTAACCAGATTCGGCCACCACGCGCAGGGAAATGAAGTTTAATGAAAATAAAAACTAAGGATATCAAAATGAAGCTGAGGTGATGTACATCACCCCTGTAACCATGGATCATCCTCATAGTTCCTATTTAAAGAGAAACAGGAGCTTGAAGATCATGGTACATGAACTGAAATGGCACGATTTACAAAATTAAGACCACCACTGGCCTGCCTCATGCATGAGGACTTCAGAAAACAACATAAACCAAAGAAATTCGCATCATATTGCAAGATCTGAATAAAAAAAATTGAGATTCTACCTCTAAAATGGAGCTTCAAACAACACGAATTGTCCAAGCTCTTGATCTACTTGTGATCTGGAAGTGTGATGGTGATGCAAGGTTAAGGAATTGAGCTTTGAAGATCAACTAATGATGTTGAAATTCAAGCTTGAAAGTGAAAGAGAAAACTGGAAATTCCTTTAGTGAGGCTTTGGTTTTCAATTCAGCAGCACTTCAGATCTCCACTTGGTTACCATTTGAATGAGAATGCACTCTTATTTATAGTTGGAATGTGATGCAAGGCAATGCTTCCCTCGTGTGCATGAAGTTTGAATCCTCTTTGCATGGGCCTGTACAGGCGCATGTGAGGCCCAAGAATGAATGGAAATCCATGCTGAGATCAAATGGAAGTGAGTTGGACGGGCAATTGGATTAGCATTTGCTTGCACATGAAGTTATAACATGAAATGCAAAAATGGACCTAAATAGAAAGCTCTTCGAAACTCCCAAATGGAAATTCCAAAAAATTAATGTGAGTAATGGTTGGAAAGCCCTTGAAATAAGGAACAAAAGTAATGTTGGGAAAAAATTCATTTCGCAATTTGAAGTTTATGAAAACTGGCTGTGAAGGTTTGGGTACAAAACATGTCTAGGTTACCTTTGAAAATTTTCTCTAAAAACAAGCATCTTCAAGCCCTTATATTTCAATGATGCAAGCCTAAAATGGAAAAACCTCCAACATAAAAGTTGTATATCTTTTCTAGATTATCAATTTAGACTTATATTTTGCATCATTTGCATTTTTCATGAGAACGTTATGGGCACTTGAAGTTGGACATTTTTCAAATTCAATGACTTAGGTCCAAAGTGACCTATAATGTTTTGTATTATCACATGTATTTCTTTTAGGATTATGAAATTTTGTCCAACATAACATTTGAATTAGGCATATTAAGATTTCCAATTCATTTGGTCTCACCTCAAAATCATAAAATTTAAGGAAGTTAGGTGCTTGGGAAGTTGACCCAAAATTAGGGTTTCAGTCAAAATGACCTATAATGTTTTGAAATGGATGATGACCTTCCAAGTTTCAACTGGATTTTTGATGAACATGAAAATTGTTCATATGGTTCTTAAGAACATTGTCTATCTTGGGGTCATCTTCATTTGACAAACACATCAAAAGTTGTGTCTCAGTGATTCTCAGTTTAGTCAGATGACTTGACTGGTCAACTTCTCAAGACCAAACTTCAAATCTTGGTGAATGAATGATTGAGGATTCTCGCATAAGCTCATATATGCATAAAATAACTAATGAAAGAACTTCCCTTGATTAAATTTGATCATAGGTTGAGGTTGCTTCATGGGCAAGGCACAGTTGAAGCACAATGAAATTAGGGTTTCCTTGGGAAACAATCCTCAAGCCCTTTGGGTTATCTTGATCAAATTTGAAAATTGAGATACTTGGGATACATATATGATGATTAGGAGATTTGTGTACCATTTTCATTCCTTTTATCATCTTCATCTAGCCACTTCATTGAGCTTAGGAGCCTCCTAGGAGCATGGGAGCACATGATCACTTGAGCTTCAAAATAAAAAGGGTTAGTGACATATTTTTGTGCTTTTGGTTAGTAATCAAAATAAGAGAAACAATAATATATAATACAAGCATGCTTGGTGGTCTCAAACCACTCACACAAGTCCCACCCCTAGGAATAAGGAGCCAAACATGCTATGATCCTTGAGGCAATGCAATGAGCAATGATATGATGCCATGAGGGATCTTAGGGTCAAAATTAGGGTCTTACAAGCATTAGAAATCATACGTTCATAATAAAATGAACTCAGAGTTTTCAGAAAGATCTTTGTCATCTCTTCTTCCTCCAAAGGAGGAATGATCTAGGCAGCCAATTCCCTCCATCTCTGCGCATACTCTTTAAACGTCTCCTTATCTTTCTGAGACATAGACCTCAGTTGGTCTCTATCAGGCGCCATATCCATATTGTACTTATACTTCTTTACAAAAGCCTCTCCCAAATCATTGAAAGTGCGAATGCTTGCACTATCCAACCCCATATACCAACGGAGCGCAACACCGATCAAACTATCCTGGAAATAATGAATCAACAATTGATCATTGTGAGTCTGAGTAGACATCTTGCGAGTATACATCACTAGATGAATAAGTGGACAAGTATTCCCTTTATACTTTTCAAAGTCAGGCACTTTGAAGTTCATCGGGATCTTGACGTTGGGCACTAAACACAACTCAGCAGCACTCTTTCCAAACAATTCATTACCCCTTAGTGTATTCAATTCCTTGCGCAGCTCAAGAAATTGATCCTTCATTTCATCCATTTTCTCGTAGACATTCGGACCCTCAGACGGTTCAGAGTGATAAATGGTGTCTTCTACACGAGGTAATGTGTGCACAATGGGAGGTGGCACAGACATGACCGGGCTAGATGCCGGCATGAAAGCAAAAGTAGGCACAAAACCTTCAGGCACAAAGTTGGACGACATTTCCCACGGGAATCCGGCAGGCATAGTGGGTGCAAAATGAGCGGTAGCAGCAGGCATGGTAGAGGTAGCCACCTCTGAAATAACCGTCCTCTGAGGAGGAGGAGTTGCAGGCATTGGCAAAGATTGACTCTGAGCAGCAAGGTTTTACTCCATCATGGCAGTCAGGCCGCCGATCTCGTCCTTCAGCTCTCTGTTCTCTTGCTCTAGATGCTCCATAATTTTGAAATGATTGGCGTGGGTGTTGTACCGATGAGTCAGCTTGGCTAAAGCACAGAAGAAACACCAATGAGACATCTGGCAAAAGAGAAACCTGCTTATGCAAATGATGCATGAAATGCAATGCTTTATTATTTATTTTTATTTTCAAGGAACCTACTATATCATTTGCAAACATATATATCAACAATTGTAATAATTTTTATATGAACAAAAATATCTTTTCATTTATATAATTGGAAGGATTAGACTGAGTACAATTTCAGAAACCAAATGAAAAATACAAGAGAAAAGGAAACCAATCATCCTAAGGATCCCTAACAACGTCAGAAGACCTAGATGAAGGCGCGTACTTCCTTCGAATGCTTCGAATCTCGGTCTCAAAAGAAGCCTTCATCTGAGTCTTCTCGAGGACAAGCTGATCAACAATCTTCCTCCAAGTAACGGAAGGTTAAGGCATGCTAGAAGATGAAGCCTATGGCTCTCTCTGTCTCTTCGTCACTCGGTCTTAAAGTAGCTCAATAAGTGCATCTTTGTCCTTAGACTCCAACTTCAACACTTCATGCTTCTTGCTCAAAGCATGGAAACACTCTTCCCACACATCTTTCTCTTGCTTCATCTTGACGAGCGCGTCTTCAAACTCCTCTATATCTTGGTTAGGGAGATTTAATGTCTCAACCACAACCATAGACATAGGTCTTTCACAAGGATAAGGCATCTTCAACTCTAAAGCTCTCTTCTTCACCCAAAGAGTGTAAGCTTCTAAAGCTAGACAATTGCACGGACCAAGCTTGGATCTTCCTTTCCTATGCACATTATGCCAAGCATGCACAATATTTTGCTCCAAATGTTGGGGATATTTACCCTTTTGATAGAAAAGACCTTCTAACAAAGCGTTATTAGGTTTGTCTCTCAAGGGGAACGCAAGTTGACGACGAGCCAAAGCAGGGTTGTAGTTAATTCCTCTTTGTGTACCAATGAGAGGAACATTAGAGAATTCACCACAACTATCAATAATCTCCAAACTGCTCAAAGAAGGATCATACCAAACTATATCGTCATTAGTGAGAGACATAAGTCTCTAAGACCACCTTAGACATTGTTTGTTCTCCACAAAAGCAGGTGTCTGAGGCAAGTGCGAAATAAACCACTTGTACAGAAGAGGAATACAACAGACAATCGTTCCACCACCCTTAGAATTCATTAGATGCAAAGAGAAATACATATCAGCCAACAAAGTAGGCACAAGATTCCCAATCAAGAAAAGTCTAATGGTGTTAACATCAACAAAACCGTCAATGTTAGGGAACAAAGTTAATCCATAGATGAGCAACACAAAGATAGCTTCAAAAACATCCATACTACCGGCTTGAGAAAAAGTAGTAGCTTCCTTGATGAGGAAATCAGATGGCAACCCAAACAACCCTCCTTACTTCACCCAACGAGCCTTTGTCTCAGACTTCTTCAAGTGAAGAGCTTTAGCAATAATACTAGATCGGGGAATCTCCTCCAATCCACTAAAATGCACTATACTAGAAACAGGTATCCTCAAAAGATGAGAATACTCCTCTAGTGTAGGCACAAGCTGAAAATCCGGGAAAGTGAAGCAACGGTAGAGAGGATCATAGAACTACACCAATACACTCAAGAGTCCTTCAACTACATCAGCAGACAAGATAGACAGAAGCTTCCCATGGCGTTGTTTGAAGTCCAAGGGATCTAATACAAAAGATGCTAGCTTCCTTAACTCTTTCAAATTTGGACATCTGAAACTGTACTTCTTAGTGTTCCTTCGTCCATAATCCATGCTATGAAAATATTTACAAATAATACCTCAGTTCCTTGAAATTTCTCGTGTGATGAATGTTATGACGCGCATGAATGCATGAATGCAACAATCACAAATAATGGATCACACACAAGGAAAACAAAGGTCAAGGGATGAATCAAGTCATTGTCAAGATCAATCATCCATTTTGGTGGATTATGGTTTATACCTTATCAACACTCAAGTTCCATTGATATTGACAAGACTTGATTGGATCAACCAAGAATCAAGGGTTTGTTGTAAATCACGAGCATGGAGTCTGGGTAAGAACCATCCCAAAGGAGTGAACTAAGGATAAAAACCTATAAATCATGTTCTAAAAAGATCCCAGAGTCTTAATTTCATCTATCGAATATTATAGGTTAACATGACTAACTCATCGATCCATAATATTCTTAAGAGAAGCTCTTCTGAGTGTAGTATCGCGTAACAACTGTTATCAAGTCTACACTTGAACAGTTTCTGCACTACGTCCTAAATAGGCCAAGAGGGGGTAAATATTCTACGGTCCTCATCTTCTCGGACCTAAATTAAAGATATCAATGCCTAACCACAAATACTTGTGTGACATTTAAAAATCCAAAAGAGTCTCCACTGAGCAGCTGGATCTCAAGCCGACTTGTTAAGGACTACCCTACACAAGTCAAATTTGACTATACCATCCTCCTATCTTAATTGCACTTAAGTTCGGGTTAGAACTTATGTCACCACTCATAAATCACCAAGCACCCTAAGCAGATTATATCACACATATATATATACAAACATCACATATATACAAATATATACACACAAAAAATAGGCTAAACCCACTGGAGACTACTCCCCAGCAGAGTCGCCATTTCATTTCTGTAGCGGTAAATTCATGATCATCAAGCTATGGGTAAGCTAGATATCAAGTAACAAGAGTCTCCACCGCGCTTTTATTGTTTCTAAGGGAAAAGGGAAAAAGTACGAACAAAACCCAAAAGTAAGAAGTTTTCAAATCAAAACTAATAAAATGTCAGAGATTACAGATAAGGGGGTTGGTTACACAGATAGAAGGTGTTAGTACCCAAAATGCCTTAGGTACTCCTAGGGAGCCCTTTTTGTGTGCATATGTATTTGGTAAAAAAATGATGTTTACAAACAAATAGAATGGGGGATGAGAAAAGAATTCATTAATTATATTTTTGTGTTTGACAAGACCTTCGGGCTTGTGCCTACGTACCAACATAAAAACAAGGGATCAAAACCTCGTAGTTCGTGATACAAATTTCAAAGTGGATGCATTGCTTTTAACAAAAATTGAATTTTGAAAGGCACAAAGGCCTAAAAATGGTTTGAATGGGTTAGTTCTTTTTGGATTTTCTGAAACATTAAGTCAAGTATAGTTATATTTATTTACAAATTTGATTTAAGAAAAGAAGTTTGAAAATGCAATGGCATAAGACCAAAATTTCTATTTTTTTTTCAAAGTGGTCAAAGTTTAGAATAAAATAAGTTTAATCAAAGAAGATTTTGAAAAGGGAGGGAGAGATTTTGAAATTAAAGAAATGGGGAGAAGATGAAGAGACTAATCCTATGCACAAAATTAAAAGTTAAGAGTTGAAAAGATCTGACTAATGGGTAGCAATCCAATAGACAAGAATGTCAATAGAAACCCAGAATTCCCTTGGACATTTAGAATCCAGCAACACACAAATGCATAATAATATTATCTTGAAGAACAAGGCATCAAATAAAGATAGCCACATCCAAGCTTAGCCACTCAATGATCTTCTTCAGATTAGCCCGTGTAACCGATGAGTTCCACAAGTCACAGGTTCAAAATAACAGCTTCACAATGATCATGTTGCAGGTAAACTCAAAGGGATCTTGAATGATGTATCATATGAAGTTTCAAATTGCAAGCACTTGGTTTCACAATAAGTTGGCATTGGCCAAGTCCATTAGCATAGGAATGTTGCCTAAGTTCTAAGTCCATTTGTCCAAGATCAAGCCAACAGTCCACACAAAAGTTTTTTAGGGTTTTTATTGTTATTATGTATATTAATGGTCAAAGACCACACAAACAAGCAAAGTATACACAAACAAAATATATCACACAATATGGTCCAAATGGACAAAGTGAAAAATTGCATTAACATAAACAATTAGAATGGTATGAATAATGGCAAATGAATAAAGGCTAAAATTAAATGACATTAAAGTAAATGGCTTGAAATTAAAAGTTAGTTGTTAATGAGTTAGAAGTTAGTATTGTTTTGCTTTTGCTTTTCATTTTTAAGTCATTCTTTGGAGAATACTCAACCCGCTTATCACAAGCATGGATCCTTGAGCCAAGACATCTTCCAAAGGAAGGAAAAAAGGCCAAGTTTCCACATAATACCATGAAAGAGGGGAGACTTACAATCTCACTAACTAGAATGCTATGCCTTTTGTGTCACAAATTTAGCGCTATCTTAAGCAATCGTAATTTGACTTATGTAGAAGTCACAACTATTTGAGGTCGGACAATAGAATTTTGGTGTTAATGCATGTTTGAGACATAGTATAATGGACTATGCTCATGAAACATACCACACACAAAAAGAATATGCAAAAGAGGTGGTCTAATCTCATCCATACTTATGTTGATTTCTCAATTAACTAGCCTTAGGACTTTGAGATATCATAGGCCAAATGAGATGGATGCCTAAAGAATGGGAATGAGATGAAGAGGGAGGGGAATGGATCAAAACTCAAATTGGTCAAAGGAGGAATTTTACCAAATTAATATCATCCGTTCATTTTGGGATATTGAATGCACATTCCATCAATCCCCTAAATCCAATGATATTAACTTGACAAAACTCAAATCAACCTATACCAAGGCCCAACAACAAGATTCAAACTCAAACAAGTCATCACAATTGGTCAACACAATTAATTGACATTTATTCAAATTAAAAATACTAAAATAAGGCATTTAAATTAAATATGGTTTGTCAAATTCCTAAAACCTCATCAAAACACCAAAGAAATGGCCATGATATGTTTTATAGGTCAAACAAGGTCAAAGGACCTTGGAGAAAAAAATTCAGAATTTTTAAAGACTTAAAAGTATTTTTAGAAAATTAAAAATAATCACAAAATCAATTAAATCTTGAAAAATATTAATAATGATCCAAAAAATAATTTTAATTCAGAATATGAAAGGGGAAATTTTTTGGTGAAACTCTCATATTTTTTGGATCAATATGAAAATTAATATGAATTAATTAAAATAAAAGGAATAAAACAAAAATCAGAAAATGTGAAAAAAAATGTGAGCCACTTGATCATCCTCATTAATTGAGGTGGTAGATCAAGTGGACTACAATGCGCGTTCCATGATGGAACCTAGTCAGCACGCCACATGCCTGATAATCAAAATCAACACATCAGGTTAAAACAAAATGGTAAGATCATGTGGCTGGGAGACGTGCCAACGCAAGGCCGAAGTTGTAGCTCCGGTCTTCTTCTCCGGTGGACCTCACCGGACTGGTCCACCCTCAACCATCACAAAAATAAAAAAGGAGGACATTATTTGAAAGGGAAAATGGTGTATATCACGAATCTGACCTTAATTTCAACTAACTCCAAATATATAGAAAGATATGAGGAGTTGAATTTTAAGGTGTGTCAACTGAGTTTCTTCGATTTGACCTCTAAGCAACTCAATCTTCTTTCCTACATTGGTAGGACTTTAGACAACCAAAGATCCAAGAGAATTGAGTAGAATTGAGAGGGAATCCAAGTTATGAAGTTTTCTGAAAATTACCTTCAATGCTATGCAGTTCTTGATGTTGCTTGCTCCAAACATGATCTGATCACACTTGAGAAGCTAGCAGGATGTGATTAGAGAGGTTGCAAGGCTTTGGATCATGGAGTTCTTAAATCTCCAACAGTTGAGATTCAACCTCAAATTTCAAATTGAAATTTCTCAGGTTTTCCTTTAGAATGTGAGGGTTTCAATGGGGGGCAAAGCTGGCGCGCTAGGTGTGATTCAAATGAGCACAGAGGTCATGTATTTATAGCATGAATGAATGATATTTGCACACTTCAAATTTTATCGATTTTAGCAATGTTGATGGCACGAGTGCATGGGCATGTGCATACCCATGATACGATGCAAAAAGGTCCAAAATGATTCCAAATGCAGTTTGAATGGAAGCTTGATTGGCAAGGCAAAGTGAACTGAAGTTTTGAAGTTTGACTCTTTCCAAAGATGCAGCCCTGTTAAAGCCATGCGCAGACCTAGCAAACCTCATTGAAAATGCATGAACTTGGGTTCTTTGGAAATCTTGGATCAAGGGGAACAACTTTGATGTTCAATACTTTTTCATTTCGAGCTTGGAACATGGAGAATTTTGAGGTGGAAGTTTGGAAATTTCAACATGTTGAATTTTTTTTAAATGTCAAGCCCTATATCTCAATATTCCACCTGACTTAACTTTTTATGTGAGCTTCAAATGAGAAAAGTATCTTCATCAAAGATGTCTCTCTTTCAAAGACCTTCAAAATGGCTACAAATTTCATGTCATTTGGATTTGGAATGATAAAGTTATGCATTTTTGAAGTTTGGAAAAATCACTTGTTAAATGGTATAGGTAAAAGATGACCTATAATGTAACCTCATATCACAGGCTCATTAAAGTTGGATTTGCTTTCACTCCAAACATCAAAGTTGAGGTAGATATCTTGAAGTTGATTTTGCAACTTGGAAATATTTCATCTCATAAAAATTGAGCAAGTTATAGCCTTGGGAAGTTGACTTTCAAATTAGGGTTTAGATAAAATGACCTATAATGTTTCAACATAGAAAATGATTTTCCAAGCAAAACTAGCTCTAGGGCTTAACATGATAGTTGTTTGGAATGTCATTTAGAGTAAATTTTCTCTTGGAATAATTTTCATATGGTGAAAATTGTAGGAGATAGGGTCTAGGGAGACCCAGTTTTGATCAGATGAATTCATCTGGCCAACCTCCATCAACCAAGTTGCTAACCTTCAATTATTTGGACTTTATTGGATCATGGTAGATAGTATATGCATAATATGATGAATTTTTAAGTGTCCATTGAGAAATTTGATCCATTGGTGAGATAGCTTGTTGGAGAAGTTACTCAAGATACCTAGTCAAACTAGGGTTTCCAAGGCAAATCACCTCCAAACTCTTGAAGAACACTTTATAAATATAACATGTGGTAACCAATGGAACTCATATATGATGCTTATAAACACTCTTGGATCAATTAATGGTTGTGTTCTTTGTCATGAGGGTCTCAAACCCTAGATATGAACTTGGTAGATCAATGGAGATCATGCCCTACCTACAAAAGAGTTAGGCAAATGCAAAGACATATTTTTGGCATATTGGTTAGTAAAATGATGATATACAAGTATGATACAATTACATAGTGCTTGGTGATATCTCCTAAAAAAACCCAATTAAAGAGGGGTAAGGAGGAAGCCAAGGTATAATCCCAATGCTAATGCTTATGATGAAATTGCATGAGGGATCTTCGGGTCAAAATTGGGGTCTTACAAGTTGCTAAGCTTGGATGTGGCTATCTTTATTTGATGCCTTGCTCTTCAAGTTTATATTGTGTGTATTGTTTGTGGTTTGATTCTAATGCCCAAGGGAAATTTGGGTTTCTATATGACACTCTTGTCTATTGGATTGCTACCCATTGGTCAGATCTTTTCAACTCTTAACTTTTAAATTTATGCTTAGGATTAGTATCTCCATCTCCTAACCATTTATTTAATTTAAAAATCTCTCCCTCCTTTTAAAAACTTCTTTGTTCGCACTTGTTTTTTCTAAACTTAGACCATTTTGCAAATTAGAAACTTAGGCCTTATGCCATTGCACTTTCAAACTAATTTTTCTTAATCAAACTTGTAAATAAACTTAACCGTACTTTACTTAAAGTTTCAAAATCCAAAATAACTAACCCATTCAAACCATTTTAGGCCTGTAGCAGGAAATTCATGATCATCGAGCTATTGACAAGCTAGAGATCAAATAACAAGAGTCGCCACCGCACTTTTATTATTTCCAAGGGAAATGGGAAAAAGTACGAATAAAACCCAAAAGTAAGAAGTTTTCAAATCAAAACTAATAAAAAGTCAGAGATCACAGGTAAGGGGGTTGGTTACACAGAGGGAAGGTGTTAGCATCCAAAGTGTCCAAGGTACTCCTAGGGAGCCCTTTTTGTGTGCATATGTATTTTGTACAAAGTGATGTTTACAAACAAATAGAATGGGGGGATGAGACAATAATTCATTAATTATATTTTTGTGTTTGCCCTACTAACATAAAAATGAGGGATCAAAACCTCGTAGTTCGTGATACAAATTTCAAAGTGGATGCATTACTTTTAACAAAATTTAAGTTTGAAGGGCACAAAGGCCGAAAATGGTTTGAATGAGTTAGTTATTTTTATCTTTTTGAAAGTTTAATTCAATTATAGTTAAGTTTATTTACATGTTTGAATCAAGAAAATAAGTTTGAAAATGCAATGGCATAAGGCCAAAGTTTCTATCTTTTTGCAAAAGTGGTCAAAGTTTAGAACAAAAGTAGTTCACACAAAGAAGATTTTGAAAAATGGAGGGAGAGATTTTGAAATTAAAGAAATGGGGAGAAGATGAAGAGACTATCCTATGCACCAAATTAAAAGTTAAGAGTTGAAAAGATCTGACCAAGTGGGTAGCAATCTAATAGACAAGAGTGTCAATAGAAACCCATAATTCCCGTGGACTTTTAGAATCAAGCAACACACATATGCACAATTATATTATCTTGAAGAGCAAGGCATCAAATAAAGATGGCCACATCCAAGCTTATCCATTCCATGATATTCTTCAAAATAGCCCATACAACAGATGAATTCCACAAGTCACAAGTTCAAAATAACAGCTTCACAATAATCATGTTACGGATGAACTTAGAGATGTCTTCAAAGATGTATCAGATGAATTTCAAATTGCAAGCATTTGGTTCTTCAACAAGTTGGCATTGGCCATGTCCTTTAGCATAGGAAGGTTGCCTAGATTTTATGTCCATTTCTCCATGATCAAGCCAACAATCCACACAAAAGTCTTTTAGGGGTTTTTGATGTTATTATGTACATTAATGGTCAAAGACCACAAAAACAAGCAAAGTATACACAAACAAAATATATCACACAATATGGTCCAAATGGACAAAGTGAAAATTGCATTAATATAAACAATTAGAATGATAGGAACAATGACAAATGAAATAGAGTGCTAAAAGTAAATTGCATTAAAGTAAAGGCTTGAAATTAAAAGTTAGTAGTTAATAGGTTAGAAGTTAGTATTGTTTTGATTTTGCTTTTCGTCTTAAGACATTCTGTGGAGAACACTCAACCCACTTATCACAAGCATGAATCCTTGAGCCAAAACATCTTCCAAAGGAAGGAAAGAAGGCCATGTTTCCACACAATACCATGAAAGAGGGGGGACTTACAATCTCACTAACTAGAATGCTTATGCCTTTATGTCACAAATTTAGCGCTATGTTAAGCAATCGTAATTGGAATTATGTAGAAGTCACAACTATTTGAGGTTGGGCAATAGAATTTTGGTGTTAATGCATGTTAGAGACATAGTATAATGTACTATGCGCATGAGACATACCACACACAAAAAGAATATGCAAAAGGTGTGGCCTAATCTCATCCATACTCATGTCAATTTTTCAATCAACTAGCATTAGGACTTTGAGATGCCATAGGCCAAATGGAATGAATGAATGAAGAAGAGGAATGAGATGAAGAGGGAGGGGAATGGATCAAAACACAAATTGGTCAAAGGAGGACTTTTACCAAATTAATATCATCCATTCATTTTGGGAGATGGAATATACATTCCATCAATCCCCTAAATCCAATGATATTAATTTGACAAAGTCAAATCAACCTTGACCAAGGTCCAACAACAAGAGTCAAACATAAACAAGTCATCACAATTGGTCAACAAATTTATTTGGCATTTTATTCAAATTAAAATACTAAAATAGTGCATTTAAATTAAATACGGTTTGTCCAATTCCTAAAATCTCATCAAAACACCAAAGAAATGGCCATGAGATTTATCATAGGTCAAACAAGGTCAAATGACCTTGGAGAAAAAAATTCATAATTTTTGGACATTTAAAAATATTTTTAAACAATTATAAACAAATACATAACCAATTAAATCATGAAATTTTTTAATAATGATCCAAATAATAATTTTAATTCAGAATATGAAAGAGAAAAATATTTGAAATTTTTTGGTGAATGTCCCATATTTTTGGGATCAATATTGAATTTAATATGAATTATTGAAAATAATGCAATTAAAATGAAATTTAAAATATCAGAAAAAATGTGGACCAATTGATCTCCCTCATTAATTGAGGTGGCAAATCAAATGGCCAGAAACGCGTTATCCACGATGGACTAAAGTCAGCGCGCTGCACAGTTGGTAATCACAATGGACGCGTGAGATTAGAACAAAATAACAAGATCATGTGGCTGTGAGACATGCCAGCGCATGGACGGAGCTGTAGCTCCGGTCTTCTTCTCCGGTGGACCTCACCGGACTGGTCCATCATCAACCATCACCAAAATTAAAAATAAGGACATGATTTCAAAGTAAAAATGGCACTGAGTTCGAATCTAGTCTCAATTCACTCTAACTCCAAGTATATTGAGAGATACATGGAGTTGAAATTTGAGGTACATGAACTAAGTTGCTTCGATTTGGCCTCAAAGCAACTCAATCTTCTTGCCTACATTAGTAGGACTTCAGACAACCAAAAAATCAATGGAATTGAACAAGAATTTGAGAGAATCAAAGAGATCAAAATTTCTGGAAAATACCTTCAATGGAGGTCTGGATTCAACTGATCTTGATCTTGCTTGTGCTTGATCTTACCCACTTGCTTGCAAAAGAAGGATTGGATGCTTACAAGGCTGTGGATTCCTGGAGATTTGAATTTCAAAACAGTGGAAATTCAACCTCAAATTCAAATGAATTTCTTAGGTTTATCCTTTGCAAAATGAGGCTTTGAGATGGGGGATCAAAGTTGGCGCGAATGTGTCTTCATTGCTGAGCACATGAGGCTCTATTTATAGCTGAAACCATTGATATTTGCACACTTGAAATCACTTTCCAAATTTGGTCATTGATGATGCATGGGCGCATGGGCGCGCATAGGCCTATAAAATCATTGTCATAAGTCCACAAATGAATGTTAGATAGTCTGAATTCAGCTTGGATTGCAAGGCAAGTGTGCATTTGGATTTGAAGTTTGATCCTTGCCAAGTGATGTCCCCATGTTCATGCCATGCGCAGCCTATGCATTCCTTATCCAAAACAATTGAATTTGAGCTCTTTGGAAAGGTGAGATCAAGAGGAACAACTTTTATGTTCAACACTTTTTCATTTGGAGCTTGGAACTTGGAGAAATTTGAGGTGGAAGTTTGGAATTTTTTGACATATCAAAATTTTTCTAAGTGTCAAGTCATATGTCTCAATATTCCACCTTGCTTAACTTTTTATATGAGCTTCAAATGAGAAATGTGTCTTCATCAAAGTTGTATATATTTCAATGACCTTCAAAATGGTCACAAATTTCATGTCTTTTTGATTTGAGATGATAGAGTTATGCATTTTTGAAGTTTGGAAAAATCACTTGATCAATGGTATAGGTCAAAAGTGACCTATAATGTAACCTCATATCACATGCTCAAAAAAATTGAATTAGATCTCAATCCAAACATAATAGTTGAATTAGACACCTTGAATTTGATTTTGAAACTTGGAAATCTTTAATCTCATAAAAATTGAGCAAGTTATGGCTTTGGGAAGTTGACTTTCAAATTAGGGTTTAGACAAAATGACCTATAATGTTTCAACATAGAAAATGATTTTCCAAGCAAAAATAGCTCTAGGTCTCAACATGAAAGTTGTTTGGAATGTAATTTATAGCAAGTTTAATCTTGGAATCATTTTCATATGGTGAAAATTGTAGGAGATAGGGTCTAGGGAGACCTAGTTTTGATCAGATGAATCCATCTGGCCCACCACCATCAACCATCTTGCTAACTTCCAATCTTCTTGACTTTATTGGCTAATGGTAGATCATATACGCATAAGATGATGAATTTTGAAGTGTATCTTGAGAAATTTGATCAATTGGTGAGATAGCTTATTGGGGAAGTTACTCAAGATACCTAGTCAAACTAGGGCTTCCAAGGCAAACCACCCTCAAACTCTTGAAGAAAACTTGATCAATATAACATGTAGAGAACATTGGGACTCATATATGATGTTCATAACCATTCTTGAATCAATTCTTGGTTGTGCTCTTTGTTCATGAGGGTCTCAAACCCTATATGTGAACTTGATGAATCAATGAGATCATGCCCTTCCTTCAAAAGAGTCAGGCAAATGCAAAGACATATTTTTGATATTTTGGTTAGTGAAATGATAAAATATAAATCTGATATAATCACAAAGTGCTTGGTGATCTCTCCCAAAACAAACCCAATGAAAGAGGGGTGAGGAGGATGCCAAGATATGATCCCAATGCTAATGCTTATGATGGAATTACATGAGGGATCTTAGGGTCAAAATTGGGGTCTTACAGCTGCCCCTATTTAAGGATATTCTAACTGAGGAGGTGAAGGTTAAAATCTTTGGCTCGACTCAGTAGAATGGGCTTAAATAACAACATCGAGAAACAAATTGTGGTCCCTAAGAGACCTCATGATGCATATGACGTGAATGCAAAATTTAATGCTTTGTGGGGGAATATTGCCACAAAGGAAAAAGAAATCAGAGAGACCGAAAATTCGCAGGAGCACAATGCATTCCGTGAGGAAAACTCATTGGGGAAGACAAAGACTCTGGGGAAAAAGGAGTTACACGTAGGCCAGGCTATGACTTAAAACGAATGGGGAATTAGAGGAATTCCATACGAAATGGAAAGACTCAGCCGGGGAAATAACAACATCTGCAAGGGATACGAGTAAGTAATGACAAAAATGAAGTACTTGACTCATGCAGGAAAAGCGATTTCACTAAGGAAATGCGCACTCAACTCAACTGGGGAAGAAAAACTTCAACACAGGAGGAGCAGAAATCTATTATCTACTACCTGTTAGTGGGAAAGAAAATAATAAAGATCTGACAGAGAGAACATCCGTCATCGGTTAGGATGAACATATCAAGGATAAACTCAACAGGGAAGAAAATTCGTCACTGATTAAGATGAACATATCAAGGATAGACTTTCCTGGAAATGCCAAGGAGGATACCCGTCATCGGTTAGGATGAACATATCAAGGATATACCAACTTAACAAAAAGGGTAGGAATTACATCTATCGAAAGCTGGATAGAAAACCGTCGGAGAGAAAATCCGTCACCGGTTAGGATGAACATATCAAGGATAGACTCTGTGAGGAGGAAAAAGTAGGATTTACAACTACCAATTACTGGGTAGAAAACCAATCAAATAGAAAATCCGTCACCGGTTAATAGGAACATATCAAGGATAGACTCTGAAAAGGGGATAAAGTAGGATTTACAACTACCGGTTACTGGGTAGAAAACCACAAGGAGAAGAAAAACCGTCATCGGTTAAGATGAACATATCAAGGATTAACTCTCTGAGGAACAAAGTAGGGATTACAACTACCTTTTTACTGGGTAGAATACCAAAAATGAGAATATACGTCACTGGTGAAGGTGAACATATCAAGGATAGACTCTGAAAAGGGAAAGAAAGATACCTGTCACCGGTTAGGATGAACATATTAAGGATATACTTCCTGGGGAATAGATCCACTAGGGACTCTACTGAGGAAAGTAATAAGGGTACTTTTGCCGAGTATTGGGCGGGAAGTAACAAACTGCAAACTAAGAAGAATATTACCAATTACTAGGTAATAGACTCTTAGGGGACCAAATCATCTATCTAGGTAAGAGCTAGAAAGAAACAATCAATCAAGACTCAACCCAATGAGGACATAACTCAAGGGGAGTAATTCCATCCAGATAATCTATTGGAGAGGAAACTAAAATAACAACCATCCACGAGGAAATAAACTCAGTGGGGAAACAGAGAAAGGTTAAAGTCTTTCTGCTTAAGGGGTTGACATTCTATAATTGAGGGAGGACAAACACTAGATTTGGTATAGGGATAAAATACCGCCATAGCAGAGAATAAGAATCTAAAACAAATCAAATATGAAGATAAATTATATGAATATATATATATATATATATATATATATATATATATATATATATATATATATATATATATATGATTATGCTGACAAAACGTCACAAAGGATACAAATGGTGTCGCAAAGAATTTGAACCACCGATACAATCGTCGGTCAATCCACAAAACTGCTGGAGAACAGAGAGATCAACATCCCAAAGGTTCAAACCTAATTGGGGAAGGAGGAGATCTGCCGAGGACAGAACATCCAATTTGTGGGGAATTTTAGGTTAACACCATGAAAGTGGGAGACAACTCTACAGAGAATAATCATAACAAAAGCTGCTTAGAAACTAGGGGGAAACTCTGAATGGGAGCAAGTTGAATAACGATTAGTGGGGACACCAAAGCGATCCACTAGGGAAGATAAACCATCTCTGAAGATCAACCCTGCTGAGGAAAAATGAACTTCGCTGGAGGAGGCAGAAACTATATCAGGGAACACAATATGCCGCAGGTTGTCTGAATCAACCAAATCAGCTGGGGACAAAGAAATTCCACTGAGGATCAAACACTCCACCGAGGAACTGAATCAACACTAATGTCTAGGGATACCCAAAGGGTTAACTGCTTGGGGAACCTCTGATGCTTCACACTTAAGGACTTGCTATTTATTGAAATACTGTTGATATTCCTTTTACTTGCTTTGGAAAAATTCTTGCTTTTATATATTTAAAAAAACATGATTTTGATTTAAAAATTTAATTTCAAAATGATCATAATAAAATTTAAAACTATTGGTTGAAGTAAATAAGAGTAGAAACAATTTGGATAAAAGCTCAACTTTATTTAATAGAATGGTAGTCTGTAAATGACAAGACTCCATAGATTTTACAAAGTTGAAAATGATAAATTTACATGGAAAAGGGTTACATTGAATACAAATGATCCTTAATCCTTCTACCAACTTTTGATATCCATTGTGCTCTTGACCGTTGTTGGGGTGATGAATCGATGTCAACCCCTTGTGCTCAAATAAGCCTTCAAAACACTGAAGATCAGCAGAATGCAGATACTTGCCATAATCCCTAATTTTTGCATAATTTTCCCCAAGGTGGGGTACTCAACTTATCGGGAAATTCTTTCTGTTTTTTATGTCTCTAATTTTTTCCTGGATCGCCCTTTCGGGTTTTCAATCCACCGAGATGCTCATTTTTGCCTAAGCCGCCCTTTCGGGTTTTCAACTTAGCGAGCTGTTCTTTTCTTTTTTAGGCGAAGTATTTCTTGACTGCATCTGCGTTCACAGGACGAGTGAACTCTTCACCATCCATTGTTGTAAGAATCAATGCACCGCCTAAAAAGGCTCTCTTAACAACATACGGGCCTTCGTAATTAGGAGTCCATTTCCCTCTAGAATCTGTCTTGAACGTTAAAATCTTCTTGAGCACAAGGTCACCCTCTCTGAACACTCGAGGTTTGACCTTCTTATCAAAAGCCTTTTTCATTCTTTGTTGATATAACTGACGATGACACATGGCAGTTAATCTCTTCTCTTCAATTAAATCCAACTGGTAAAACCTGGTCTGACACCATTCATCTTCAGTCAACTTGGCTTCCATGAGCACACGCAATGAAGGAATCTCAACCTCTACGGGGAGCACTGCTTCCATACCATACACAAGAGAGAAAGGGGTTGCCCCTGTTGAAGTGCGGATGGATGTACGATACCCATGCAAAGCAAAAGAGAGCATCTCATGCCAATCCTTATATGTGACAATCATCTTCTGGATAATCTTCTTGATGTTCTTATTCACAACTTCAACAGGCCCATTCATCTTGGGTCTGTAGGGAGAAGGATTATGATGTGCAATCTTGAAGTCTTTACAAAGGGCTTCCACCATATTGTTATTCAAGTTCGATCCATTATTAGTAATGATCTTACTTGGCACACCATAACGGCATATGATCTGATTATTGATAAATCTTACAACAACTTGCTTGGTTACATTCGCATACGATGTCGCTTCAACCCATTTTGTGAAGTAATAAATATCCACCAAAATGAAACTATGTCCATTCGACGCTTTGGGCTCAATCATCCCAATCATATCAATTCCCCACATGGAGAAGGGCCATGGGGAAGAGATAACATTCAATAGGGTCGGAGGAATATGAATCTTACCAGCATATATTTGACACTTGTGGCATTTCTTCACAAACTTGCAACCGTCAGATTCCATTGTCAGCCAATAGTAACCTACTCGCAACATCTTCTTCGCCATCGCATGTCCATTGGAATGAGTACCAAAAGAACCTTCATGCACTTCAGTCATCAACAAGTCTGCTTCGTGTCTATCCACGCATCTGAGCAAAACCATGTAGAAGTTTCTCTTGTACAGAACATCACCATTCAAGTAGAAATTACCGGCTAATCTTCTCAAAGTCTTCTTATCTTTCAAAGATGCCCCAGGCGTGTAAATCAGACTTTGGAGGAAACATTTGATGTCGTAATACCACGACTTTTCGTCTTTAATCTCTTCAACAACAAACACATGAGTTGGCCTATCAAGACGTATCACTGATAAATTGGGAACTTCATTCCAATACTTCACAACAATCATTGATGCCAATGTTGCAAGAGCATCTGCCATCCGGTTCTCATCTCGAGGAATATGATGAAATTCAACCTTTGTAAAGAAAGTTGAAATCCTCCTCGCATAATCTCTATATGGTACTAAACCGGGTTGATTTGTCTCACATTCTTCTTTGATTTGATTCACAACCAAAGTCGAATCACCGAAGACATCCAAATACTTGATTCTGAGATTCATGACCTCTTCAAGCCCCATAATGCAAGCTTCATATTCTGCCATGTTGTTTGTACATTTTAAAGTCAATCTAGTTGTAAATGGTAGATGTGTGCCCTGAGGAGTAATAATCACTTCCCCAATGCCATTTCCATATTGATTAACAACTCCATCAAATACCATGCCCCAACGGGAACCAGATTCTGGCCCTTCTTCAAGCAATGGTTCATCACAATCTTTCATTTTCAAGTACAAAATCTCTTCATCAGGAAAATTATACTGCACTGACTAATAATCTTCAATTGGTTGGTGAGCCAAATGGTCAGCCAAGATACTACCTTTGATTGCTTTCTGAGATCGGTATTCAATATCATACTCTGATAACAACAACTACCAACAGGAAATTCTCCCAGTTAAAGCAGGCTTCTCAAATATATACTTGATCGGATCCATTTTGGATATTAACCAAGTGGTATGATTCAATATGTATTGACGTAGACGCTTAGCAGCCCAAGCCAATGTGCAACAAGTTTTCTAAAGCATAGAATACCGAGTCTCACAGTCAGTGAATTTCTTACTGAGGTAGTAAATTGCAAATTATTTCTTTCCAGTCTTATCTTGCTGACCAAGAACACAACCCATACTATCTTCTAGCATAGTCAAATACATGATCAACGGTCTTCCTTCAACAGGTGGAGACAAAATTGGAGGTTCAAGCAAATATTATTTGATACTGTCAAAAGCTTTCTGGAAGTCTTCGGTCCAATCACAAGACTGATATTTCTGAAGAAGCTTGAATATAGGTGCACATGTGGCAGCCATGTGGGAAATGAATATGGAAATATAATTCAAGCGGCCTAGAAAACCTCTGACTTGCTTATCAGTTTTGGGCGCAGGATCAACTTCAATAACCTTCTCGCTAACAATAAAGCCCAACAACTTACCAGACCGAACAAGAAAAGTACACTTATTGGGATTCAAGCGAAGTTTATACTTCCTCAAACGCTGGACTAGCTTCAAAAAATGCTCAACATGTTCCTCTTCATCAATTGATTTAGCAATCATGTTATCGACATATACTTCAATCTCTTTATGCATCATATCATGAAAAAGAGTATTCATTGCTCTTTGGTAAGTTGCACCTACATTCTTTAAACTGAAAGGCATCACTCTATAAATGAATCTTCCCCAGGGTGTAATGAATGTGGTCTTCTCCATATCTTCGGGTGCCATTTTGATTTGATTATATCTGAAAAAGCCATCCATAAACAAAAAGACTTTGAATTTAGCAGTATTGTCTACCAACATATCAATGTGTGGCAGCGGGAAATCATTTTATGGACTGGCTTTGTTCAAATCTCTATAATCAACACACTTGCGGACTTTTCCATCTTTCTTCTGCACTGGCACAATATTCGCCACCCATTGCGGATACTCAGCAGTTACAAGGAAACCGACATCAATCTTCTTTTGCACTTCCTCTTTGATCTTTACAGCCATATCAGGATGCGTTCTTCTCAACTTCTACTTGACTGGCGGGCATTCTGACTTCAACGGCAATCTATGCTCCACAATCTCTGAATCTAACCCAGGCATGTCTTGATAGGACCAAGCAAACACATCTGAATATTCTCGAAGAAGATCAATCAACCCCTTCTTAGCATCTGGACACAGTCGAGACCCAATCTTGACTTCCTTCACATCATCTTTGGAACCCAAGTTAACTAGCTCAATCTGCTCTTCAAACGGCTGAATAATCTATTCATCTTGCTCAAGAAGACGAGTCAATTCATCACTCACTTCTACATCACTTTCCTCCTCGGCCTCAAACACGGGGAATTCAAAATTTGGAGAAGGAGAAGGATCATTGTATTCAATGGGGTTAGGAACCAACCTGCATAATGATTTGATATTTTGATTTTAGAGAAGTGAATTTGTGGCCAAATATTATGCAGATGGACAATTATATTGTTTATTTATGTTTTTTGTGATTACCATTTTCAGAATAAAGCAAAAAGTAAAAATAAACATCAAAGATGTGGATGAATAGAATTAATTGTATTGATGATCAATTTAAAATTCCCAAACAATGTTCACTTCTCCCTTAGGCATAGGAGAAGGATTTTTAAAACATAAAAGAAATTACTTAGATCGATGCAAAATAACAGGAATATCAATGACTGTCCAATTGTTGCATGTCTTTCCATGCGTTACAAAGTTGGTGCAGTCTTCCTCTTCGCTATCCTCTAGCACAGCAACTAAGTGTTGTTCATTGTCATGAATGAACCCTCCACTACAAAAGCTAAGTTGCATGTCTTAAGATCTTGCAATTGATGAGCCTTTCTGGAACCCCAAACCGGTTCTGCCTTTGTTGTCGGAGACCTCTACCATGCGCCCCCACTGGTCAACGGCACCTTCTTCCACAATCGTCTTGGCATCTTTCAACAAGGACATAAGTGCCTCAACTCGCTTCTCAACAGCAATAGATAAGGCTTGGAACGGAGTTCCAACCTTATCCTCAGCTTCAACATACGAGAAAGATGACAGATGACTAACCAACAACGCCTTCTCTCCTCCAACTATCACAAGCTTGCCATTCTTGACAAATTTCAATTTCTCATGCAGAGTTGAGGTAACAGCCCCTGCCTCATGAATCCATGGCCTTCCCAATAAACAGACGTAGGCCGGGTGGATATCCATTACTTGAAAAGTAATCTGAAAATCACTCGGACCTATCTTGACTGGAAGGTCTACTTCACCAATTACTGTCTTGTGCGAACCATACAAACATCTTTGACGATTACACCGCTATACCTCATAGGCGCTCCTTGCTAAGATAGCTTTGACATTGTTGACTTCGGAAGCACATTCAGTGACGAACCGGTGTCAACAAACACATTTGACAAAGCATCCTCCTTACAGTTCATTGAAATATGCAAAGCCAGTTTATGATTTCTTCCCTCCTCAGGGAGTTCTTCATCGCAGAAGCTCAAATTATTGCATGAAGTGATGTTAGCCACGATGTGATCAAACTGATCCACAGTAACATCATGCTATACGTATGCTTGTTCAAGAACTCTCTGTAGTGCTTCTCTGTGGGCTTCGGAATTCATCAGCAGAGATAACACTGAGATTTTTGAGGGGGTTTGGAGCAACTGCTCTACCACATTAAACTCGCTCCTCTTTATTAATCGGAGTACATCATCATCATCATTGGCTTTTAGGTAGCTGGATTCACCAAACTTATCTTTTGAACAACCAACTGGATCTACATTAGGCACCTCCTCCTTCTTACCAACAATCGTTTCCTCTTTGTTTTTTGGGATCACTGACCCAAACACTCGACCACTGCAAGTCACCTTTGTAACATCAGCAATGCTCACTACTGAACTAGTCGTAGGTAACGGGATCTCTTGACCATTCTTTATCATCGTAGCATTGTACTGGTATGGTACAACCTTATCAAATGAATACGGGACTGGGCCCACCAACCGTATTACCATAGGCGATACTGATCTTTGACTGGCGTTATTATTGTTGATGTTATCATATTGAATTACCAACCGCTCTTGTTGCTTGAAAACGGGCACTATGACATTAACGTCGTCATCTATATGACGGGATTGAACAATTTGGATCATGCCTTCATCCATCAGACGTTGGATGTCCCTTTTCACTACATCCCACCCTGTTGGGTTCACACTACAAACAACACAACCATCATGGTCATGTTCACAGTCACTCACCAAACAGATATCCTTGTGCATTTGCACCAAGGATCTTTGGATAAACCGGACGTCAAAAACTTTGAATTCTCCAGGACAACCGTCCACCATATTCACTGAAGAGTTCCCATGAGCGGGCAAAGGGTTTGCTTCCACATTTGGCGCGCGGTCCTCAAAGGACACCATATCATTCTTCATAAGCTTTTTAACCTCATACTTCAATGGATATTAGTTTTCAATATTGTGTCCGGGTGCTCCCTGATGAAAAGCACAACGAAGCTCAGGTTTATACCACCAGGGAAGTGGTTATGGGATTTGCGGTGGGTTCCTCGATTGAATTATGTTCTTGAAAAGTAGCGAGGGATACAGCTCTACATACGACATAGGAATCGGGTCAAAAGAGACCTTCTTCCTCTCAAAGTTCTACTGATGATTATTGTTGCTTGTATTGTTGTTATTGTAGGTGTTCGTTCTTTGTTACGGTTGTTGTTGTTGTTGATGTTGATGTTGTTATTGTTGTTGAATTGGTGTTGCTTGTTGATTAGAAAATACCGGAATTACTGATGACACTTGATGATGATGATGTTGATAGGGTGGTGGATTTCTTCTAATATGAGGCCTCCTCTGCCTCCCACTGATTACTGCATTGGTCTCACTATCCTTCTTCTTAGCAAAGTTTCTACCATATCTCTTGCTTGTTGACGCCTCATCTCTTGACAGCCGTCCCTCACAGACTCCTTCTTCAAGTCTCATCCCCATATTTACCATTTCGGTAAAATCACCGGGGGCACTAGCGATCATGCGTTCATAATAAAATGAACTCAGGGTTTTCAAGAAGATTTTTGTCATTTCTTTCTCCTCCAAAGGAGGAGTGATCTGGGCAGCCAACTCCCTCGATCTTTGCGCGTACTCTTTAAATGTCTCTTTGTCCTTCTGAGACATATACCTCAACTGGTCTCTATCCAGAGCCATGTCCACATTATACTTGTATTGCTTCACAAAATCCTCTCCTAAGTCGTTGAAACTGCGAATGCTTGCACTATCCAACCCCATGTACCAACGGAGTGTAGCACCACTTAGGCTATCTTGGAAGTAGTGAATAAGCAATTGATCATTGTCGGTCTGAGTAGACATCTTGCGAGCATACATCACAAGATGACTGAATGGACAAGAGTTCCCCTTATACTTTTCAAAGGCAGAAACTTTGAACTTCACCGGGATTTTGACATTGGGCACTAAGCACAACTCAACAACACTCTTCCCAAACAGATCTTTACCTCTCAGCGTCTTCAATTCCTTGTGTAGCTCAAGAAACTGATTTTTCATTTCGTCCATCTTCTCATAAACATCCGGACCCTCAGACGACTCGAAATGATAGATGGTATCCTCTACGCGAGGCAAAGTGTGCACAACGGGAGGTAGCACGGACATGACCGGGCTAGATGCCGGCATGGAAGCAAATGTAGGCGCAAAGCCTTCAGGCACAATGTTGGGCGGCATTCCCCATGGGAATCCGGCAGGCATATTCAGCCCGAAGTGGGCGGTAGCAGCAGGCACAGTAGAGGTAACCACCTCTGAAGTAGCAAGAACTGACTCCATCATGGCATTCAGGCGGGCGATCTCGTCCTTCAGCTCTCTGTTCTCTTGCTCTAAATGTTCCATGATTTTCTAATGATTGGCTCGGGTATTGCACCGGTGAGTCAGCTTGGCTAAAGCACAGAAGAAACACCAATCAGACATCTGGCGAAAACCTGTTTATGCAAATGATGCATGAAATGCAATGTTTGATTATTTTTATTTTTCAAGGGACTTACTATATCATTTGCAAATATATATAATATTTAAATGGCAATTGCAATAATTTGATATGACCAAAAATCTCTTTTTATTTATATAAATTGGAAGGATTACACTGAGTACAATTTCAGAAACCAAAATAAAAAGTTATTAGAGAAAAGGAGACTAGTCATTCTAAGGACCACTAACAACAATGTCAGAAGATCTGGCTGAAGGCGCGTCCTTCCTTCGAATGCGATGGATCTCGGTCTCAAAAGAAGCCTTCATCTGAGTCTTCTCGAGGACAAGCTAATCAACAATCTTCTTCCAAACAACGGAAGGCTGAGGCATACCAAACTATATCATCATTAGTGAGAGAAATAAGTCTCTGAGACCACCTTAGACATTGTTTGTTCTCCATAAAAGCAGGCGTCTGAGGCAAGTGTGAAATAAACCACTTGTACAAAGAGAAATACATATCACCCAACAAAGTAGGCATAGGATTCCCAATCAAGAAAAGTCTAATGGATTTAACATCAACAAAACTGTCAATGTTAAGGAACAAAGCTAATCCATAGATGAGCAACATAAAGATAGCTTCAAAAGCATCCATACTACCAGCTTGAGCAAAGGTAGTAGCTTCCTTGATGAAGAAATCAGATGGCAACCCAAATAATCCTCCTTTCTTCACCCAATGAGCCTCTATCTCAGACTTCTTCAAGTGAAGAGCTTCTGCAATAATACTAGATCGGGGAATCTCCTCCAATCCACTAAAAGGCACTCTACTAGAAACATGTATCCCCAAAAGATGAGAATACTCCTCCAAGGTAGGCACAAGCTGAAAATTTGGGAAAGTGAAACAATGGTAGAGAGGATCATAGAACTGCACTAGCACACTCAAAATTCCTTCAACCACATCAGCAGACAAGATGGACAGAAGCATCCCATGACGTTGTTTGAAGTCCAAGGGATCTAATACAAAATATGTTAGCTTCCTTAACTCTTTCAAGTCGGGACATTTGAAACTGTACTTCATAGTGTTCCTTCGTCCATAATCCATGGTCTGAAAATATTTGCAAATGATACCTTAGTTCCTTGAAATTTTCGTGTGATGAATGTTATGATGCGCATGAATGCGTAAATGCAACAATCACAAATGAGGGATCACACACAAGGCAAACAAAGGTCAAGGGATGAATCAAGTCTTTGTCAAGATCAATCATCCATTTTGGTGGATTATGGTTTTCACCTATCAACACCCATTCTGGATGAATCAAGTTCCATTGATATTGACAAGACTTGATTGGATCAACCAGGAATCAAGGGTTTGTTGTAAGTCACGAGCATGGAGTCTGGGTAAGAACCATCCCAAAGGAGTGAACTAAGGATAAAAGCCTGTAGATTATTTTCTAAAACTTTCCCAGAGTCTTAATTCCATCTATCAGATATTACAGGTTAAGATGACTGACTCATCAACCAATAATATTCTCAAGAGAAACTCGTCTGAGTGTAGTATCGCGTAACAACTGTTATCAAGTCTACACTTGAACAGTTTCCGCACTACGTCCTAAATAGGCCAAGATGAGTTAAATATTCTAAGGTCCTCAGCTTCTCAGACCCAATTAGAGATAGTAATGCCTAACCGTAAATACTTGTGTGACATTCCCAAATCCAAAGGAGTCTCCACTGAGCGGATGGATCTCAAGCCAACTTGTTAAGGACTACTCCACACAAATCGAACTTGACTATACCGTCCTCCTATCTTAATTGCACTCAAGTTAGGGTTAGAACTTATCTAACCACTCAGAGATCACCAAGCACAACAAGCAGATTATATCACACATACATATATACAAACATCATATATATACAAATATATTCACATAGAAAGTAGGCTGAAGCCACTGGAGACTACTCCCCAGAAGAATCGCCACTTAATTTTTGTAGCGGGAAATTCATGATCATCGAGCTATTGACAATCTAGAGATCAAATAACAAGAGTCGCCACCGCGCTTTTATTGTTTCCAAGGGAAAAGGGAAAAAGTACGAACAAAACCCAAAAGTAAGAAGTTTTCAAATCAAAACTAATAAAAAGTCAGAGATCACAGGTAAGGGGGTTGGTTACACAAAGGGAAGGTGTTAGTACCCAAAGTGTCCTAGGGACTCCTAGGGAGCCCTTTTTGTGTGCATATGTATTTTGTACAAAGTGATGTTTATAAACAAATAGAATGGGGGGATGAGAAAAGAATTCATTAATTATATTTTTGTGTTTGACAAGAACTTCGGTCTTGTGCCTACGTACCAACATAAAAATGAGGGATCACAACCTCATAGTTCTTGATACTGTAAGACCCCAATTTTGACCCTAAGATCCCTCATGCAATTTCATCATAAGCATTAGCATTGGGATCATACCTTGGCATCCTCCTTACCCCTCCTTCATTGGGTTTATTTTGGGAGAGATCACCAAGCACTTTGTGATTATATTATACTTGTATTTTATCATTTCACTAACCAAAATGCCAAAAATATGTCTTTGTATCTATCTAACTCTTTTTGTAGACAGGGCATGATCTCCTTGATTCATTGACCACATCTAGGGTTTGAGACCCTCATGACCAAAGAGCACAATCAAGAATCAACTCAAGAGTGGTTATAAGCATCATATATGAGTCCCAGTTGCTTCTACATGTTATACTGATGAAGTTTTCTTCAAGAGTTTGAGGGTGATTTGTCTTGGAACCCTAGTTTGACTGGGTATCTTGAGAAGAAGATCGGAGCTACAACTTCGGCCATGAGCTAGCATGTCTCACAGCCACATGATCTGCTTGATTTATGTTAATTTGGAGCGTGCATTTGAATTACCAATGTTATGGCGCATTGACTTGAGTCCATCGTGGATAACGCGTTTCTGGCCACTTGATCTGCAACCTCAATTAATGAGGGAGATCAAGTGGTCCACGTTTTTTCTGATATTTTAATTGCATTATTTTGAATAATTCATATTAAATTCAATATTGATCCAAAAAATATGGGACTTTCACCAAAAAAAATCAAATATTTTTCTGTTACATTTTCTGAATTAAAATTATTTTTTGGATCATTATTAATATTTTTCATGAATTAATTGATTTTTCATTTTTTTTTAACTATATAAAAATAATTTTAAATGTCCAAAAATGATGAATTTTTTTCTCCAAGGTCCTTTGACCTTGTTTGACCTATGATAAATCTCATGGCCATTTCTTTGGTGTTTTGATGAGATTTTAGGAATTGGAAAAACCATATAATAATTTAAATGCACTATTTTAGTATTTTTTTTAATTTGAATAAATGCCAAATAAATTTGTTGATCAATTGTGATGACTTGTTTATGTTTGACTCTTATTGTTGGGCCTTGGTCAAGGTTTATTTGACTTTGTCAAATTAATATCATTGGATTTAGGGGATTGATGGAATGTACATTCCATCTCCCAAAATAAATGGATGATATTAATTTGGTAAAAGTCCTCCTTTGACCAATTTGTGTTTTGATTCATTCCCCTCCCACTTCATCGTATTATTACCTTTCTTCATTTATTCATTCCATGTGGCCTATGAAAAATTGACATGAGTATGGATGTGATTAGGCCATACCTTTTGCATATTCTTTTTGTGTGTGGAATGTTTTGATGAGCATAGTCCATTATACTATGTCTCTAACATGCATTAACACCAAAATATTATTGCCCGACCGCAAATAGTTGTTACTTCTACATAAGTCCAATTACGATTGCTTAACATAGCGCTAAATTTGTGACATAAAAGGCATAAGCATTCTAGTTAGTGAGATTGTAAGACTCCTCTCTTTCATGGTATTATGTAGAAACTTGGCCTTCTTTCCTTCCTTTGGAAGATGTTTTGGCTCAAGGATTCATGCTTGTGATAAGTGGGTTGAGTGTTCTCCAAAGAATGTCTTAAAATGAAAAGCAAAAGCAAAAGAATACTAACTTCTAACCTATTAACTACTAACTTTTAATTTCAAGCCCTTTACTTTAATACCATTTAATTTTAGTTTCTATTCATTTGCCATTGTTCATATCATTCTAATTGTTTATGTTAATGCAATTTTACCTCTGTCCATTTGGACCATATTGTGTGATACATTTTGTTTATACATACTTTGCTTGTTTGTGTGGTCTTTGACCATTAATGTACATAATAACAACAAAAACCCTAAAAAACTTTTGTGGGGACTGTTGGCTTGATATTGGACAAATGGACTTAGAATCTAGGTAACCTTCCTATGCTAATGGACTTGGCCAATGCCAACTTGTTGAAGAACCAAGTGCTTGCAATTTGAAACTTCATCTGATACATCATTCAATATCCTTTTGAGTTCATCTCCAACATGATCATTGTGAAGCTGTTATTTTGAACCTGTGACTTGTGGAATTCATCTGTTGCATGGGCCATTTTGAAGAAGATCATGGAATGGATAAGCTTGGATATGGCCATCTTTATTTAATGCCTTGCTCTTCAAGATAATATAATGTGCATTTGTGTGTTGCTTGATTCTAAAAGTCCAAGGGAATTCTGGGTTTCTATTGACATTCTTGTCTATTGGATTGCTACCCATTTGGTCAGATCTTTTCAACTCTAAACTTTTAATTTTGTGCATAGGATAGTCTCTTCATCTTCTCCCCATTTCTTTAATTTTAAAATCTCTCCCTCCATTTTTTAAAATCTTCTTTGTGTGAACTACTTTTGTTCTAAACTTTGACCATTTTTTGCAAAAAAGATAGAAACTTTGGCCTTATGCCATTGCATTTTCAAACTTTTTTTCTTAAATCAAACTTGTAAATAGACTTAACTATACTTGACTTAAACTTTCAAAAAGCCAAAAAGAATTAACTCATTCAAACCATTTTCAGGCCTTTGTGCCTTTCAAACTTAATCTTTGTTAAAAAAAATGCATCCACTTTGAAATTTGTATCACGAACTACGAGGTTTTGATCCCTCATTTTTATGTTGGTACGTAGGCACAAGACCGAAGGTCTTGTCAAAGACAAAAATATAATTAATGAATTCTTTTCTCATCCCCCCATTCTATTTGCTTGTAAACATCACTTTATACCAAGTACATATGCACACAAAAAGGGCTCCCTAGGAGTACCTAAGATACTTTTGGTGCTAACACCTTCCCTCCTCTGTGTAACCAACCCCCTTACCTGTAATCTCTGACATTTTATTAGTTTTGATTTGAAAACTTCTTACTTTTGGGTTTTGTTCGTACTTTTTCCCTTTTCCCTTGGAAATAATAAAAGCGCGGTGGCGACTCTTGTTATTTGATCTCTAGCTTGTCAATACGTTGATCATCATGAATTTCCCGCTACAGAAATTAAGTGGTGACTCTGCTGAGGAGTAGTCTCCAGTGGGTTTAGCCTACTTTTTGTGTGTATATATTTGTATATATGTGATGTTTGTATATATGTATGTGTGATATATCTGCTTGTTGTGCTTGGTGATCTCTGAGTCGTGAGATAAGTTCTAACCCGAACATGAGTGCAATTAAGATAGGAGAATGGTATAGTCATGTTCGATTTGTGTGGAGTAGTCTTTAACAAGTTGGCTTGAGATTCATCCGCTCAATGGAGACTCCTTTGGATTTGGAAATGTCACACAAGTATTTGTGGTTAGGCATTACTATTTCTAATTGGGTCCGAGAAGTTGAGGACCTTAGAACATTTACCCCCTCTTGGCCTATTTAGGACGTAGTGCGGAAACTGTTCAAGTGTAGACTTGATAACAGTTGTTACGCGATACTACACTCAGACAAGTTTCTCTTGAGAATATTATGGATCGATGAGTCAATCATATTAACCTGTAATGTCCGATAGATGGAATTAAGACTATGGGAACTTTTTAGAACATGATCTACAGGTTTTTATCCTTAGTTCACGTCTTTGGGATGATTCTTACCCAGACTCCATGCTCGTGACTTACAACAAACCCTTAAACCATAATCCACCAAAATGGATGATTGATCTTGACAATGACTTGATTCATCCCTTGACCTTTGTTTGCCTTGTGTGTGATCCCTTATTTTTTATTGTCTCATTCACGCATTCATGCGCATCATAACATTCATCACACAAAAATTTCAAGGAACTAAGGTGTCATTTGCAAATATTTTCAGACCATGGTGTCGCATTACGCGAAAAAACCGGCGGGAAACAAGAACAACAGAGCCTCCACCGTGCGTTATTTATCCCAAAAGAGGGAAAGGAAACGCTCGAAGTAAACCTGGAAAAAGCATGGTCTCGCGACCAAAGAGAATGGGATCGGGAGTCGGTTATGCGAAGGGAAGGTATTAGCACCCCTACGCATCCGTCGTACTCGACGGGATCCACGCACAATAGGAAGGAAAATGGTTGCTAAAACACTGCTCAAACACATACAAATACCGGCTGAAAGAGACACAAGAACAGACAAGACTGACTCGGCAGGATACCGCATCCTGGGCCTACTTAGTCTATCAAACATAGACATCAGAGTCTAAGTAGTTCGGATTGGGGAAATGACACATGCTCGCTAGGATGTCGCATCCTATGCATACGTATCTCCTTTGGACGAAGGAGAATCAGAGCATTCGTAGCTCGGCTGACACGCACACAAACAAACACAGGCAAAGGCAAACGTGGAGCCTGAATGCCAATCACTGGACTTACATCAGCATCCGAACCAAAAACACACACAAGGAGGCAAACGTGGAGCCTGAATGCCAATCACTGGGCTTACATCAGCATCCGAACCAAAAACACGCACTAACACTAGAACCCGAATGCCACTCGATGGACTTACATCAGCTTCCGAACCAAAAACACACACAAGGAGGCAAACGTGGAGCCTGAATGCCAATCACTGGGCTTACATCAGCATCCGAACCAAAAACACGCACTAACACTGGAACCCGAATGCCACTCGATGGACTTACATCAGCTTCCAAGCACACAACAACACAAAACAAAGACACAGGCGCCCGGAGAGATCTGCTCATCTCCTGCCTACGTACCTCATCTGGTATGAGGATCAGGGCGACGTAGTTCCCCTACGAAGGGACACATGACTAGCCTAACCAGATAACAGAGGGAGACACAACTAGGGAGACTAACTCGAGCCTAGATGTTATCATGCAAAATCATCCCTAAGTCAAGGTTTCTAGCTAACTTGCACAGGAAGCAAACCTATCTTATTCAACACAAGCAAACAGTAAATCAAGCATTCACAAGTAGCACACACTATATGCACACAAATGGGGCTCAAACAAGGGGTAAGGCTGCAAAGGCAAGCCAACTGTACAGGTGAGGTTTTGCTCTTAACCTTGCCATTGAGGGGCTAAGGTGAAGCTGATGAAAGGAGAGTGAAGATAAGACTTCACAGCTCTTATCCCTGGGCAGGGAGAGCTTCAGAAAAAGGAGCGTGGGTTCAGAAAGTGGGAACCCTTCTACACTCGAGACTCTGACACAACTGTACATTGTACAAGATCTTGGGTTTGTGTCCCAATGCATCAACACAGTGGTGTGAGCAGAGGGACGACTCAACAGAATAGTGGGGGATAGATTGCATATCCCTTTGATCCACCAATTGCCTCATAGAGGTCTTCACCTGCTTGGCACAAAATGTAAACAACCACAAACATCGCCTCTTAAGGAGGACTTCAGACAGTTGCCTGGCCAAGTAACAGGCCAGGTCTTCCAGACTACATGAAGACGAGAGAGTCTACCTCAACTGGTTTAAAAAACCAAGCAGCAGCAAGCAAGTTCTTAAAGAACTGTAAGCGACTTAATGTACCTGAAATCAATCAAGTATCATCAGTACTCAGACAAACCAATAGTAAACAGCAAATTGTTAATCAGTTATTCTGTACAAAGCAACACAAGTTAATGCACACAAGTGCAAGCCATAAGCCTAAGCTCAAGCATCAATCCCTACAACACAAAGTCAAGTTAGTAGACAACATCAAACAATCCCAATTTAATTGACTTGAAGCAATCTCCTTAAGCATAGTGCATTTCATCCTGAAAAGTCAAACCAAATGTGAGAAACAAGACCACTAGGCCAAGCCTAGGGTCCAAAGGGGAGAAAAAAATCTAAACAGCAAGTGATTCTACACTAAAATCAAATTCAAACAAATTAAAAGAAAATGCAATTGGTCCCATGCTCATACCATTCACCATTATCATTTCATGCACATTTTAACATCAAACATGCAATTTGCAACACCCAAAGACCCAAACAGAACTATCTCACTCAAAAGCATACCAAAACAATTCCAAAAATCCTCAAATAATTCACACCTAAACAGGACACAATCAACAAGTAGCATGTCAATTTTCAGCTCAATTGGACAAAACAAAGTAGGTCAATGAAAATCAAGAAGTCCAGACACATTTACACAAGCCAATTCAAGACATCAACATAAGCATCAACTTCTAAAAATCACAAAACAGTGACAACAATTGAGAAATGAATGGGATCAAAACCATGATGTCCTACAATGTCTCTAAAATGCTAATGTCAAATTCCATCTTCATCCAATACACTATGAGAATTTCACAAGCAAAATGCCAACATGTATCACACAATGTTACCAAATGAGCATACAGTGAAGAAAATTATCAATCAATTAGAAAACTCCATCAAAACTTCCAGAAAAAATCACATGTTATCTTGACATCTCAATGATCATCCACAAAAAATTTCAGCTCAAACCAACATCCCTAAGCATTTTAAATAAAATCATGAAGTTGACCTAGCTTGGTGTGACACAAATTGTCACACCTTAATTCAAAAATTCATATCTCCCTCACCAATTATCCAAAAATCATAAACTCTACAAGAAAATCACCATCAAGATGTCCATAACAAGCACAAAAATTTTCATCCATTTATTTGAAAGCATCATCATTTTATGAATGATATAGTGAGCATGGTACACAAATGATACATTCAAACAATCCCTAGGCAATTTATTTTTCCACACGTGCAAAAAAAATATTAAAAATCACCATAAAAAGCTACACATCACAAGGAGAATAATGCAAAAAGTCTCATCAAATTTGGACAAAAAATGAAGAACTTATGAATTTTTGAAGTTTGGAAAACAATGCATATGGAAATTGGAGGGAAAAATAAAATGGATTTAAGTTTGAAAACATGCTGCAGGTGATACGCGTATGGTGCACAGTGATACGCGTATGGCCAGTGGTGGCTCAGTGATACGCGTATGGCGCATAGTGATACGCGTATGGCGCACAGTGATACGCGTATGGCGCATAGTGATACGCGTATGGCCAGCGGTGGTTTCCACCATCTTCTTCGCGAAGACGGCGGAGCTGTGTTCAGAAAATTTTCCAGAATTTTGAGATGCATACATCAACAGAAAGCTCTTTCAATGTAGATTACAGATCAATCAATATCTAAACCTAACAATCCATGGATTAAGAGATCCGAGCAAAAACATTTGGACATGTCAAACTTTAAGCAAGCATAACTCATTCATTTTTTATCCATTTCACACGAATTTTATATCAGATTAATCAGCATGAAAAACTCTATCTAAACATGTTAATGGAATTAAGAATTGAGAGATTCGAAAACTGAACCTCTTGAAGAGCAGTCCCTAAATGTGCACGATCCAAGGCTTTAAATGATCCAAATCAGCTCCTGAGATGATAACTTGAAGCTTTATGTGTGAATTGAAGCTTGAAACGAACTAGATCTTGATTAATTTTCCACTTCCATCTTCATGAGTTTGCTTGAAATGTACACAAATTTTGCTCGAATTTGATGATCCAATGCTTGATTCTTCATCCACTACATTCAATAAACCAGAATATGGAAGAAAAATGCTATGCTATGTGGAGAATTTTCAAGTTTTGATTGAGAGAAAATTTGGAGGGAAAAAGTTTCAAGATCCAAAAATGGTGAAAAAAGTGATTAACCTCCCAAATTCTGTTATGATTAGAGTATATATATGCTCTACTAATCACCCTCTAATCATGTTTAAGCCAAATGTTAATGAAATGAGTGAATTAGGGAGTGTTTTGGCAAATTGAGTTTTCACCCTATGCATGAAAATGCATGGTGAATAGTGCATGAATTTTCCTTCAAATTTACTCAAAATATGTTTTGGAGCAAGTTTCAAATGATGTTTGTAAGCCAATGCAAGTGAAATTATGTGTAGACCATGAATATTTCTCAAAATCACTTTTTCCCTCCACTTTTTAAAATTAAATCACTTGAAAAATGGACTTTTTATGTGATGAGTTTTCATGAAATATGATGATGGATTATGATAGTACATGTCAAATGGAGTTTGCTCAAAAAAAAGAACCACATGAGTTGGCCTTGTGAATCAAGAGTTATGCCACTTTGAAATTCAACTTTTTTGTGCTTAGATCAATCCATAACTTGTCAACCACAAACGAGAAATTCATGTTCTTGGACTTTTTGGAAAGGTGAGAGCAAGATCTACAACTTTCATGTTGGACAAAATTTCATTTGAAGCATTTTTGGACACGTAATTTTGAGGAGGAAAACTTTCCATTTTTGGCAGTTTTCAATTACAAGTCACTTTCTATTTTTGGAAAGTTTTCTCCTGACTTTATTTTCTTCATTCTTGATGTTTGAAATGTCAAATGAAACTTGTTTCAACATGAATGAAGTGTATCCAACTCAATTCCACTTCCAAATCCATAAAATCAAGCACAGTTGACCACAATTGACTTTCTATGGTTCCAGATGAAATTCAGCCTGACAGTTGAGCTTTGATCATCCAATCTTTGGCCAAACCACTTCAAAATGATCCTTAGACCATATGACTTTCTAGGGCTTTGTCCCAATGAAAATAGCACATGCTTGCTTGTTTGACTGATTCTCCTGACCAGTTTGACCTAATTTATCAGTGGGCTTGCACTTGGGCAAATGGCTATGCAATGCTATGCAATGGACTTTTTTATGCTAATGACCTAATGATGAAAATGTATGTACAAATGGGAGGTGCAAATTTGAGGTGCTACAGCTGCCCCTATTCAATCAACTGGGAACCCGAATGGATGAGAGCAACGGCTATCAGACTTTCAGGGTAAACAGGGATTGAATACCAAGAACCGTAGAATTTGCACACTGCCGGGATTTGTCTCTTTTCTGTTTTTCTTCTTTTTCTAGGTACAATCACATCCAGACATCGACACACGATGACTGGGATCAGAAATCATCTCAACTAGATGCCAACGGACAACTAGGAAAAACTCAACGTTTACCCAGACCAACGGAGAGGTAAATCCACATGGGGACAGGTACAACTAGACGTCATAGGACGAATAGGGAAAAACTCAACGTTTACCAAGACCAATGGAGAGGTAAATCAACTCTACTGGGACGACCAGGAAAGGATACAACCATACGTCAGCGGACGAAATGGGAAAAACTCAACGTTTACCAAGACCAACGGAGAGGTAACCAATCATTAATGAATGACTGGAAGACTCGACCAGACGTCATAGGACGAAAGGGAGAAGCTCGACGTTTATCGACACCAACGGAGAAGGAGAAAACTCAACCAGACATCATAGGATGAAAGGGAGAAGCTCGACGTTTATCGACACCAACGGAGAAGGAGAAAACTCAACCAGACATCATAGGATGAAAGGGAGAAGCTCGACGTTTATCGACACCAACGGAGAAGGAGAAAACTCAACCAGACATCATAGGATGAAAGGGAGAAGCTCGACGTTTATCGACACCAACAGAGAAGGAGAAAACTCAACCAAACATCATAGGATGAAAGGGAGACTCGACCAGACGTCATAGGACGAAAGGGAGAAGGAGAAAGCCACTTCACGAGGGAAAGGCACCACAACCGGAAACCGAATAGGATGTCTACTGGGAATTCTGGTTGGGAAATCAACCAGACATTAATGAATGACTGGGACTAGGGTATACAATCAAACGTTCACGGACGAATGAGAAAAACACAACGTTTATCGAAACCAACGGGGAGGTAAATCCACATGGGGACAGGGTACAACTAGACATCATAGGATGACTAGGAAAAACTCGACGTTTATCGACACCAACGGAGAGGAGAAACTCTGAGGGGAATCATCTGGCATTACCAAATGATCTGTGGCATAAGCAACTATACGTCATCGGACGCATAGGAAAAACTCGACGTTTATCGACACCAACGGAGAGGAGAAATCTTCTGGGGACGACCCTGTGGGGAAAGATATCAACTATACGCCAACGGACGCATAGGAAAAACTCGACGTTTATCGACACCAACGGAGAGGAGGACTCTTCTGGGGAGAGTGAACACAACCAAATCATCAACGGATAATTGGGAAAAACTCGACGTTTATCGACACCAACGGAGAGGAGGAAACTCTGCTAGGGAAGAAGGACGACGTTACGAACATCGAAAAATGATGTTTACCGACACCAAAGAAGACCAGACACTACGCATGACTGGGAAAGCACCGAAAGATGGTGTTTACCGACACCAAAGAAACAACACACGCGGGTGCTGACAGGATACTGACATCTACATGTCTGGGCAAGGCCACATACTGGCAGGGGATCTCACTAGGGACCAAGGTCATGACAGCGAGCAAACAGGAAGGAACACCAAGGATACCAGGTTGTAGGTATGAAACGGGTGACCGACCAAACGTGAATTGGTTTGTGTTCCAAAACACTCAACATCCTGAAGAGGGATAGAAAAGCAGTCTTGTTAAAGGATGGATATCCGATTCCACAAGGAATACGAATCTTACTCGACTGGGGAGGACGACTTCGACCCAAGAGCGCATGAGATACATTATCTATAGCCGTCAAAACGTAGATAACACACTCGCATGGAAGATTATCCATAACCGGGTTGTAGGTTGTTAGATGGATAAACGACCGACATCATCCTGAAGAGAGCGAAAGCAAACTTGTTAAAGGATGGACATCCGATTCCACGAGGAATACGAATCTTACTCTGCTGGAGAAAACAATCAAAAGACTGACCAGAGAGTGCATGAGACATATTATCTATAGTCGTCAAAACGTAGATAATACACTCGCATGGAAGATTATCCATAACCGAGTTGTAGGTTGTTAAATGGATAAATCGACCGACATCATCCTGAAGAGAGCGAAAGCAAACTTGTTAAAGGATGGACATCCGATTCCACGAGGAATACGAATCTTACTCTACTGGAGGAAACAATCAAAAGACTGACCAGAGAGTACATGAGACATATTATCTATAGTCGTCAAAACGTAGATAATACACTCGCATGGAAGATTATCCATAACCGGGTTGTAGGTTGTTAAATGGATAAATCGACCGACATCATCCTGAAGAGAGCGAAAGCAAACTTGTTAAAGGATGGACATCCGATTCCACGAGGAATACGAATCTTACTCTACTGGAGGAAACAATCAAAAGACTGACCAGAGAGTACATGAGACATATTATCTATAGCCGTCAAAACGTAGATAATATACTCGCCAGGAAAATTATCCATAACCGGGTTGCAGGTTGTTAGATGGATAAATCGACCGAAAGGAAAGGCATCGGGGTACCAGACTAGGTATGCAAAGATGACCAATCAAAAGGGTAAAATTGCTTACTCGGAGCAAGTATCCAAAGGGAAGTGAGAAACCCACTGGGGACAATACTGCTTGATCAAGGCAAGTATCCAGAGGGGACAAGACTATCAATACCGCCAACTGGGTACTGATAACTGCAAAGAGGGGATTACATCTACCGGTTTGTAGGCAGAAAAACCACGGGAAAGTCACCGTCATCAACTAGGATGAGCACAAAGGGTTAACTCCACCAAGGGGAGAACGTGGGATTTTACAACTACCAGCTTGCAGGTAGAAAACCACAAAGATAGGACTTACAACTACCGGTTTGTAGGTAGAGGCCAACAAACAGAATGAACCACAAAGGTTACCTCTGCTAGGGGATGAAAGTGGGATTTTACAACTACCAGTAGTAGGTAGAAAACCACAAAGACAGGACTTACAACTACCGGTTTGTAGGTAGAGGCCAACAAACAGAATGAACCACAAAGGTTACCTCTGCTAGGGGATGAAAGTGGGATTTTACAACTACCAGTAGTAGGTAGAAAACCACAAAGACAGGACTTACAACTACCGGTTTGTAGGTAGAAGCCAACCGACAAAATGAACCACAAAGGCTACCTCTGCTAGGGGATGAAAGTGGGATTTTACAACTACCGGCTTGTAGGTAGAAAACCACGACGATAGGACTTACAACTACCGGTTTGTAGGTAGAGGCCCACAAATCCCGCTGAGGATAAGATGAATGAGTGCCGGTTAGTGAGCAACTATTCATTTATGCCCCAGGGAAAAACATGAGACAGCCACAAGGAAGCCAATTCAGGATCGATCCAAAAAGGCAAATTGAACCAAGACATCCTAATGAGGAAAGAACTCACTAGGGAAAACCCATCCCATTATGTGTGGGAGGGAACGGAAACAACCGTCATCCACGAGGATATAACTCCTGGGGAAATGCAGAAGGAAATGACAGACACTTTCTGCTTAAGGGGTCAACTCTACATGGAGAGATCAGACACACTCGCGTCTGCTAGGGGGATAACACTGCTGGGGATACCCGCTCGACTAAGGAGTCGCTTGCTGAGAAAACACCAACCTCCCAACCACGCTGAGGAACCCAACTCTGAAGCCGATCCAATGGCGCGATGCTAAACTCTTTCCAACAACCCAATCTCGGCTGGTCACCACGGTTTAGGGCTAATGGACATGTTTGTAATGTTGATGCATGAGTTTTTTTCTGTTTTACACAATGCCCCATGATCATGGAAATGCTATGCACTAATGATGCACTATGCTATGCTTATCTAAATGATGGATGCATAAACACACGTCTCCTCCAGAGACAACACCGGGGACTCCAGGAACCGTGCTGAGGATCTCCTTGCCGCGTCGATTTCCTCCCTGCTGGGGAAAGACAAACCTTGCTGGGGATGAACTCCATCGAACCCGGACTTGCTTGGCGATTACCCTGCTAGGGGAGGCAACCCATGCTTGTTTCTACTGGGGGTGATTTCACCGGACTCGATCCGCTTGGGGACCTTGCTGGGGGAGAACCATCAACACAAACTCTGCTGGGAAGACAGCTTCAGAATCACAACTCCGCTGGGGATACGGTAACCTTCAGGCTTGCTGAGGAGGCACTGATCTCGAATCTGCTAGGGAGATGACACTCTCAAACCCATTGGGGAAATACGGCCTATCGGACACGGGCCGCCCTTCGATTCGTCGAACACTGGTGTTCACCATCCTACCACAGTGTTGACTTTCCACTTTTGAGAACTCCCAGACTCATCTGGACTTTTCTGATCCATCACCTTGTATTCCCGACTCCTCCGTACTCCACGGGGATCGAACTCCTGGGATTATACAAACCTCCCAGTCCTCAGACTTTGAAGAGTCTTCTTGATTAAACCTTCCAGGATCGTCGTCCTTCTTTCGTCGTCCTTTCACCGTTCGTCTATCCCTTGCCCCTGGTTGGACTCTGTGGGGATCTTTTGTCACAAGGCTTCATATCACTACTTGCCAGCGAATGAAGATATCTAACAGCACCTGCACAAGAGATTGTTAGATAAAAGCGTGCCCCCGGCGTGCCAACACTTCAACATCTAGGTCACTCAAACCTCCGAATAAGATTTCCAGATTTCAATCTTATAAGCATGCATCAGAAGGGACCTCTATGTTTCAAAATGCAAATATTCTTATCAAAATAAATGGATGTTTTCGTAATCAAAGCGGTAATGAAAACAAAAACAAAACTATTTGACTGAACACGCATTTATTGACTGAAAAAAAGGTGGCTCAAAACCGAGCAACACACAAGAAGCAATCCCTGAAAAGAGGTGATCACGCACAAAAGGAAAAAATTATCCTAATGGCAATGTGGAACCGTGATCTCATCGGGTTCCAACTCGGTTACACCCCATATGTCCTCAAGACTTTCCGCACTTTCGGCCTTCTGAACCAGACGCTTCCGATCGATCTCTGTCGGAGACTAGCCGAGTCATCTAAAGCTCAAACGATCATGCTAGACGCAGTTGTTCGTTTCAATCCCTCTTTTTCCTGGACCGCCCTTTCGGGTTTCAGTCCACCGGGATACCCATTTTTGCCCAAGTCGCCCTTGTGGGGTTCGACTTGCCGGGTGTACAGTTCTTTTCATTTATTATCCCTAACTTTTGCCCGAACCTTTTCTCTTTTTCTTGGTTCGCCGGGATGCCCCTTTTTGCCTGGACTCTTTCATTCTTTTTTGTCCAGCGGGTCTCTTTCACGAAGTATTTTCTAACTGCGTCCGCATTCACAGGGGATGGAAAATCCTCATCATTCGTGGTCGTCAAAAACAAAGCTCTGTCAGAGGAGACTTTTTTTTTTTTACCACGAACGAGCCTTCATAATTTGTTTATCCACTTGCCCCACGATCATTGAGGAGGAAGGATCCTTTTCAACACCACATCTCTTCCATGCCACCCACGAGGTCGCACTTCTCGGTTAACAACACTCTTCATTTACTGGGTACAACTGCCCCATGACAAGTAACTGTCAGCCTCTTTTCGCAATCAGGCCTAACGCGTCATACTGAGTCCTTATCTACTCATCCTTTTTTAACTTCTCATCCATCTGGACTCTCCACAATGAGATCTAGCCTCCAGCAGGCAATATCACTTCCATCCCATACTGAATGAGGAAGGCGTTGCCCCAGCAGATGCACGTAGCGAAGTACGACACTCAGGATACCAACTTCGTACTCGGCCACCATCGTTGGTGCTTTCAACTGTTATCGGGGAAGCACTAGCTCACTCACTTTAAACTCTCCCCATCAGACATCAGAATCCGTTCGGATTCAGGGTTAGGCCCCTCCTCCGGGATCGGTCACCCTCAATCTTTCGATTTGAGTACCTCGAGATGTCCTCATCAGGGACTTCAGACTTCCTTGGTTGAGAATCATCAATGGGTTGTTGGGCGAGATAACCACAATACCCTCCTCTTGATTGCTTTCTGGGAGGTATACCGAATATCATATTCAGTCGACACCATTTGCCTTCTCGCAACCCGTCCGTTCCATGTTATCTCCTCAAACACATACTTGATCAGATCCATTTTGGACATCCACAAAGTGGTATGAGCCAGCATACTGTCTCGGTCGGCGAACAGCCTATGCCAAAGTACATCGAGTTTTCTCGAGCAGTGAGTGTATTGTCTCACGGTCGATAAACTTTTTGCTTAGGTAAATTGCATGCTCTTTTCGACAAGACTAGTCATGCTGACCCAATACGCCTCATAGACCCCTTGAGGGCTGTCAAGTACCAGATTAACAGTTGTTTCTTCCACGGGAGGCATTAGAATCGGAGGTTCCTGCTACTTATTTTCCTTTCCATGCCCCTTGGCAGTTACCATTCCACCTGACCATTTGATTTCTTTTCTCTTTTATTTGTTTTTGGTTCAGGCGTTTCTAGTATTGTTCTTTTTTTTTTTTTTTTTTTTTGCAGGATCGACCTCGATTCCTCTTATCCGCCCATAATAAGCCTCGGCAACTTACCGGACAACACTCCATAAGTGCACTGATTCGGACTCAACAGTATGAGTTATCTCTACCTGTCAAACAACTTGATCCACCGGATGCCCCTCTTCTGCTTGGGACTTCGTCATCGTGTCATCAACATGGCATTTGCTTTCACGATGAGTCATATCATGAAACAAAGTCACCGTAGACCTTCGATCCATGGCACCGGCCTCCTTCTTCACTAGAGGATAGTCTTCTCTCGATGGTAGCTCGTGCCCCACAACATGGGTATTCCACCCTGGTGTACCTTGATGCAACCAGATGAAGATATCAACCTGCTCTTTCGACAGGGCTACCATTCTGTTCTTGACTTGCCTCTGAAGCGGCCTCAACTTTCATTTCCCTTCTGACCTCGACGGTACTTGGGATTACCATCTTGACTCGCTCCTCGTGTGGTTGAATCACCTTCTCCTCTTGTTTCAACAACCTGGCTATTTTCAGCAGATCACAATCTTCTTCGCCTTCTTCTTCGGCATGCTAGCTTGGATTGTCGAAGTCATATAGAGGTGTACCCAAATTGTTATCGATGAGATCAGGGGGGTAATCACTTTTGTGGTTGGAACAAGACATGTTCAAAAGAAAAACGAAAAACATTGCCATTTTTATTTTATTTTTTAAAACTGCAAAAAATGAAAAACAGGGAACACCGCTTTTGATCACAAAAAACATCCATTTATTACTGATGCAAAATGTTGCAAAATGAGACACATGAGGTGGCCCTTACAATGGACCAGTACGTTTCGGGCAAAACGTATGGCTTTCATGCAAACAAAATTAACACAGAAAAACTACTCTTCTGGATGAGCGACAGTGATGCTTTTGGAGGCCTTCCAGTTGCCTGGTACGCATGACTTTATCCACAGCTCTAGCTCGCGGTCGCGGTCGATCTCTTCACTCACTGAACAAGCATGATCAGAATTCAGCATTCCTGCACTGATGAAGATGTACGGTGGACGACGTCCTCTGTTTGGTCTAGACGACTCTTGATCTGGATAACCGATCCCAAACATGTCTGCCTTCACCACTATGTCAATGATCCTTCCCCAACCTCGGGCCTCTTTGTTCTTCACCACCTCTAGAGCTTGCTTATAAGAAGAAATGGACAGCGTCTTCTCTTTCCCAATAACAACAGCATTCTCTACCTTGATGGTTTCAATTGCTTGACTGGGTGTTTCAACTTTTTCACTATCCATTTCCACTTCCCTCGTCTTCTGGGTTGTATCTCTCATCAATGCACACCCCTCTGTGGCAACGGCCGCACAACAATTATCAACAACAGGGAGAGCTCCATCCTGCATCAGAGGTTTTGGGACCACAGCCATGGGAACCTTTAACTGATCTTCCTCAGTCATCTCTATTCCTTTCTTGACTTTTTTCACCATCTTCATCTTTACAGGACCCTTCCTGGGTACAGGGTTGACATCCCCATCCATGATCTGTGCCAAGCTGATGATCTTGGAGTCCACCATATCCTGGACAACATGTTTGAAAGCTCTACAACCCTCAATGCTGTGCCCGGGTGCCTCAGAATGGAACTCGCACCTGGCATTCTCATCATAGTGTGCAGGCCTCTTCTGTTGTGCTATGGGAATCAAAATCCTTGGCCGGACTAACCCCAAATCCCTCAATCTCCTGAACAAAAGGGTGTAGGTCACAGGTGGTTCCTCGAACTGACGCTCCTCCTTTTTCTTCTTCACCTGACTCCTAGCTCTCGGTGCCTTCTGTTGAGGTGGTGGTTGTTGCGGTGGTACAAGTGGATTACCAACAGGAGCGGTTACAGCAGCAGCATAAGGATGATAACGATCCTTACTGTGTTCTCTTTTTACCGGCATACCAACTGACTCAATCTCCTTCTTGAACGGACCACTGTCAGAGGGTTTCCTGGCTACAGAGTCAGAGGGATTTGTCACCTCGGGTGACAGAGCTTTTCCCTGAACTTTCTCCACCATCAACCACTTCTCAATCTTTTCCAATCTCTCGGCCATGGCTTTCTGCCCCAAGGCAAGCCCTTGCACAATACCGAACAAATCTCTCACCATCTCTTTCAGTTCGAGGATGTCGGCGTTGGGAGGATCCATCAGCTCGGATTTGTTGCCCCTAGCAGGATATCTGAGCAAACAAGCTATGCGCACCGGTTGACACCTACAAAACAGCAAATGGGTTAGTATGACTCACACATGCAATGTCTATCCGTACTAGGAATATCTGTCCTTAGATTTTGGTTTCACAGAGGCAGATAAAATTTTATCAATAATGACATCTGGATGTCTCTCAACCTGAGTCTCTGTTAAAAATAATGGACCCTGAGTACGGACAGACATGAGTTGAATGCAGATGAATGCGAAATGAGACCAATGCAAATGCATGAATGCAGGTCGCTGCGCCATCCAGTCAACTGAAGACCCTTTCTCTGAACCAGTCACAGTCAACTGAGTCACCATAAATCCGACTTGGGGAGTTCCGAAATAAACGGAACTGGAGATTACATCACTATCATCACAGGAACATTCACTGAACGGATGATAGCCAGATCCTCTGAACAGGTACTCTCAAATTCAACCCAGGGATCCGAAATAAACGGAACCCGCTGATAAACCACGGACAGAACTCTGGCGTCCCAGAAATAAATGTCCACAATCCATAGTCACCATCAGTACCAAGAGTCACCAACAAGTCACCAACAAGTCAGCAACTGTCACCATCTGTACCTGTTAAAGTGATCATTCCCTCCCCACTCACGGGTGTCATCTAGGCCAGGGTAAGGTCGAGAGAAACGCAGGATAAACAACCCTTTCAAGAATATCATCCTGTGCACACCAGATGTATGCACCGATAATACCCCATCAGAGTCTGAACTGCTCGTGATATCAATGTTCCGCTAAGTGGCGTACACCATCCGCTTCCCATGAATCACTCTATTCCTAGGTTTCCTAGATTGCACTCATAGCCTGGGTATTGGGCCTTTTACCTCGAGTAACTCCCACCCCAAACAGAGAAACACAGCCAGCACAGCAGATGAATATGAATGAATGCAAACATTAATGCACACATTGAATGCAAACAGTAAATGAAAGGAATGCAATAAACAACAGCAAATAGCAACCAAAGCCCTAACCTAGAGAGCGCTAGGAGAGACTCGCTTAGGGAAGAAGGACCAGCACAGGTCAACTTCTCCAAAGATCCCCAGCAGAGTCGCCAGCTGTCGCATTACGCGAAAAAACCGGCGGGAAACAAGAACAACAGAGCCGCCACCGTGCGTTATTTATCCCAAAAGAGGGAAAGGAAACGCTCGAAGTAAACCTGGAAAAAGCATGGTCTCGCGACCAAAGAGAATGGGATCGGGAGTCGGTTATGCGAAGGGAATGTATTAGCACCCCTACGCATCCGTCGTACTCGACGGGATCCACGCACAATAGGAAGGAAAATGGTTGCTAAAACACTGCTCAAACACATACAAATACCGGCTGAAAGAGACACAAGAACAGACAAGACTGACTCGGCAGGATACCGCATCCTGGGCCTACTTAGTCTATCAAACATAGACATCAAAGTCTAAGTAGTTCGGATTGGGGAAACGACACATGCTCGCTAGGATGTCGCATCCTATGCATACGTATCTCCTTTGGACGAAGGAGAATCAGAGCATTCGTAGCTCGGCTGACACGCACACAAACAAACACAGGCAAAGGCAAACGTGGAGCCTGAATGCCAATCACTGGACTTACATCAGCATCCGAACCAAAAACACACACAAGGAGGCAAACATGGAGCCTGAATGCCAATCACTGGGCTTACATCAGCATCCGAACCAAAAACACGCACTAACACTAGAACCCGAATGCCACTCGATGGACTTACATCAGCTTCCGAACCAAAAACACACACAAGGAGGCAAACGTGGAGCCTGAATGCCAATCACTGGGCTTACATCAGCATCCGAACCAAAAACACGCACTAACACTGGAACCCGAATGCCACTCGATGGACTTACATCAGCTTCCAAGCACACAACAACACAAAACAAAGACACAGGCGCCCGGAGAGATCTGCTCATCTCCTGCCTACGTACCTCATCTGGTATGAGGATCAGGGCGACGTAGTTCCCCTACGAAGGGACACATGACTAGCCTAACCAGATAACAGAGGGAGACACAACTAGGGAGACTAACTCGAGCCTAGATGTTATCATGCAAAATCATCCCTAAGTCAAGGTTTCTAGCTAACTTGCACAGGAAGCAAACCTATCTTATTCAACACAAGCAAACAGTAAATCAAGCATTCACAAGTAGCACACACTATATGCACACAAATGGGGCTCAAACAAGGGGTAAGGCTGCAAAGGCAAGCCAACTGTACAGGTGAGGTTTTGCTCTTAACCTTGCCATTGAGGGGCTAAGGTGAAGCTGATGAAAGGAGAGTGAAGATAAGACTTCACAGCTCTTATCCCTGGGCAGGGAGAGCTTCAGACAAAGGAGCGTGGGTTCAGAAAGTGGGAACCCTTCTACACTCGAGACTCTGACACAACTGTACATTGTACAAGATCTTGGGTTTGTGTCCCAATGCATCAACACAGTGGTGTGAGCAGAGGGACGACTCAACAGAATAGTGGGGGATAGATTGCATATCCCTTTGATCCACCAATTGCCTCATAGAGGTCTTCACCTTCTTGGCACAAAATGTAAACAACCACAAACATCGCCTCTTAAGGAGGACTTCAGACAGTTGCCTGGCCAAGTAACAGGCCAGGTCTTCCAGACTACATGAAGACGAGAGAGTCTACCTCAACTGGTTTAAAAAACCAAGCAGCAGCAAGCAAGTTCTTAAAGAACTGTAAGCGACTTAATGTACCTGAAATCAATCAAGTATCATCAGTACTCAGACAAACCAATAGTAAACAGCAAATTGTTAATCAGTTATTCTGTACAAAGCAACACAAGTTAATGCACACAAGTGCAAGCCATAAGCCTAAGCTCAAGCATCAATCCCTACAACACAAAGTCAAGTTAGTAGACAACATCAAACAATCCCAATTTAATTGACTTGAAGTAATCTCCTTAAGCATAGTGCATTTCATCCTGAAAAGTCAAACCAAATGTGAGAAACAAGACCACTAGGCCAAGCCTAGGGTCCAAAGGGGAGAAAAAAATCTAAACAGCAAGTGATTCTACACTAAAATCAAATTCAAACAAATTAAAAGAAAATTCAATTGGTCCCATGCTCATACCATTCACCATTATCATTTCATGCACATTTTAACATCAAACATGCAATTTGCAACACCCAAAGACCCAAACAGAACTATCTCACTCAAAAGCATACCAAAACAATTCCAAAAATCCTAAAATAATTCACACCTAAACAGGACACAATCAACAAGTAGCATGTCAAGTTTCAGCTCAATTGGACAAAATAAATTAGGTCAATGAAAATCAAGAAGTCCAGACACATTTACACAAGCCAATTCAAGACATCAACATAAGCATCAACTTCCAAAAATCACAAAACAGTGACAACAATTGAGAAATGAATGGGATCAAAACCATGATGTCCTACAATGTCTCTAAAATGCTAATGTCAAATTCCATCTTCATCCAATACACTATGAGAATTTCACAAGCAAAATGCCAACATGTATCACACAATGTTACCAAATGAGCATACAGTGAAGAAAATTATCAATCAATTAGAAAACTCCATCAAAACTTCCATAAAAAATCACATGTTATCTTGACATATCAATGATCATCCACACAAAATTTCAGCTCAAACCAACATCCCTAAGCATTTTAAATAAAATCATGAAGTTGACCTAGCTTGGTGTGACACAAATTGTCACACCTTAATTCAAAAATTCATATCTCCCTCACCAATTATCCAAAAATCATAAACTCTACAAGAAAATCACCATCAAGATGTCCAGAACAAGCACAAAATTTTTCATCCATTTATTTGAAAGCATCATCATTTTATGAATGATATGGTGAGCATGGTACACAAATGATACATTCAAACAATCCCTAGGCAATTTATTTTTCCACACGTGCAAAAAAAATATTAAAAATCACCATAAAAAGCTACACATCACAAGGAGAATAATGCAAAAAGTCTCATCAAATTTGGACAAAAAATGAAGAACTTATGAATTTTTGAAGTTTGGAAAACAATGCATATGGAAATTGGAGGGAAAAATAAAATGGATTTAAGTTTGAAAACATGCTGCAGGTGATACGCGTATGGTGCACAGTGATACGCGTATGGCCAGTGGTGGCTCAGTGATACGCGTATGGCGCATAGTGATACGCGTATGGCGCACAGTGATACGCGTATGGCGCATAGTGATACGCGTATGGCCAGCGGTGGTTTCCACCATCTTCTTCGCGAAGACGGCGGAGCTGTGTTCAGAAAATTTTCCAGAATTTTGAGATGCATACATCAACAGAAAGCTCTTTCAATGTAGATTACAGATCAATCAATATCTAAACCTAACAATCCATGGATTAAGAGATCCGAGCAAAAACATTTGGACATGTCAAACTTTAAGCAAGCATAACTCATTCATTTTTTATCCATTTCACACGAATTTTATATCAGATTAATCAGCATGAAAAACTCTATCTAAACATGTTAATGGAATTAAGAATTGAGAGATTCGAAAACTGAACCTCTTGAAGAGCAATCCCTAAATGTGCACGATCCAAGGCTTTAAATGATCCAAATCAGCTCCTGAGATGATAACTTGAAGCTTTATGTGTGAATTGAAGCTTGAAACGAACTAGATCTTGATTAATTTTCCACTTCCATCTTCATGAGTTTGCTTGAAATGTACACAAATTTTGCTCGAATTTGATGATCCAATGCTTGATTCTTCATCCACTACATTCAATAAACCAGAATATGGAAGAAAAATGCTATGCTATGTGGAGAATTTTCAAGTTTTGATTGAGAGAAAATTTGGAGGGAAAAAGTTTCAAGATCCAAAATTGGTGAAAAAAGTGATTAACCTCCCAAATTCTGTTATGATTAGAGTATATATATGCTCTACTAATCACCCTCTAATCATGTTTAAGCCAAATGTTAATGAAATGAGTGAATTAGGGAGTGTTTTGGCAAATTGAGTTTTCACCCTATGCATGAAAATGCATGGTGAATAGTGCATGAATTTTCCTTCAAATTTACTCAAAATATGTTTTGGAGCAAGTTTCAAATGATGTTTGTAAGCCAATGCAAGTGAAATTATGTGTAAACCATGAATATTTCTCAAAATCACTTTTTCCCTCCACTTTTTAAAATTAAATCACTTGAAAAATGGACTTTTTATGTGATGAGTTTTCATGAAATATGATGATGGATTATGATAGTACATGTCAAATGGAGTTTGCTCAAAAAAAAGAACCACATGAGTTGGCCTTGTGAATCAAGAGTTATGCCACTTTGAAATTCAACTTTTTTGTGCTTAGATCAATCCATAACTTGTCAACCACAAACGAGAAATTCATGTTCTTGGACTTTTTGGAAAGGTGAGAGCAAGATCTACAACTTTCATGTTGGACAAAATTTCATTTGAAGCATTTTTGGACACGTAATTTTGAGGAGGAAAACTTTCCATTTTTGGCAGTTTTCAATTACAAGTCACTTTCTATTTTTGGAAAGTTTTCTCCTGACTTTATTTTCTTCATTCTTGATGTTTGAAATGTCAAATGAAACTTGTTTCAACATGAATGAAGTGTATCCAACTCAATTCCACTTCCAAATCCATAAAATCAAGCATAGTTGACCACAGTTGACTTTCTATGGTTCCAGATGAAATTCAGCCTGACAGTTGAGCTTTGATCATCCAATCTTTGGCCAAACCACTTCAAAATGATCCTTAGACCATATGAACTTGATAAATCAACCCTAGGGCTTTGTCCCAATGAAAATAGCACATGCTTGCTTGTTTGACTGATTCTCTTGACCAGTTTGACCTAATTTATCAGTGGGCTTGCACTTGGGCAAATGGCTATGCAATGCTATGCAATGGACTTTTTTATGCTAATGACCTAATGATGAAAATGTATGTACAAATGGGAGGTGCAAATTTGAGGTGCTACACATGGATTATGGACGAAGGAACACTAAGAAGTACAGTTTCCGATGTCCCGACTTTAAAGAGTTAAGGAAGCTAACATCTTTTGTATTAGATCCCTTGGACATCAAACAACGTCATGGGAAGCTTCTGTCCATCTTTTCTGCTGATGTGGTTGAAGGACTCTTGAGTGTGCTAGTGCAATTCTATGATCCTCTCTACCATTGTTTCACTTTCCCAGATTTTCAGCTTGTGCCTACCTTGGAGGAGTATTCTCATCTTTTGGGGAGACCTGTTTCTAGTAAAGTGCCTTTTAGTGGATTGGAGGAGATTCCCCGATCTAGTATTATTGCTGAAGCTCTTCACTTGAAGAAGTCTGACATAGAGGCTCATGGAGTGAAGAAAGGAGGGATATTTATGTTGCCATTTGTTTTCCTTATCAAGGAAGCTACTACCTTTGCTCAAGCTGGTAGTGTGGATGCTTTTGAAGCTATCTTTGTGTTGCTGATCTATGGATTAGCTTTGTTCCCTAACATTGACGGTTTTGTTGATGTTAACGCCATTAGACTTTTCTTGATTGGGAATCCTGTGCCTACTTTGTTGGGTGATATTTATTTCTCTTTGCATCTAAGGAATTCTAAAGGTGGTGGAACGATTGTCTTTTGTATTCCTCTTTTGTACAAGTGGTTTATTTCCCACTTGCCTCAGACACCTGCTTTTGTGGAGAACAAAAAATGTCTAAGGTGGTCTTAGAGACTTATGTCTCTCACTAATGATGATATAGTTTTGTATGACCCATCTTTAAGCAGTTTGGATACAATTGATAGTTGTGGTGAATTCTCTAATATGCCTCTCATTGGTACACAAGGAGGAATGAACTACAACCCTGCTTTGGCTCGTCGTCAACTTGGGTTCCCCTTGAGAGACAAACCAAATAACATGTTGTTAGAAGGTCTTTTCTCTCAAGAGGGTAAAGATCCCTAACATTTGAAGTACAAGATTGTTCATGCTTGGCATAATGTGCATAGGAAAGGAAGATCCGAACTTGGTACGTGCAATTGTGTAGCTTTGGAAGCTTACACTCTTTGGGTGAAGAAGAGAGCTATGGAGTTGAAGATGTCTTATCCTTGCGAAAGACCTATGTCTATAGTTATGGTTGAGCCATTAACTCTCCCTAACGAAGATGTAAAGGAGTTGGAAGATGCGCTCTCCAAGATGAAGCAAGAGAAGGACATGTGGGAAGAGCATTTATGTGCTTTGAGCAAGAAGCATGAAGAGTTTTAGTTGGAGTCTAAGGACAAAGATGGACTTATTGAGCTACTCGAAGACCGAGTGATGAAGAGGCAGAGAGAGCCAGAGGTTTCATCTTCTAGCATGCCTCTCAGCCTTCCGTTGCTTAGAAGAAGATTGTTGATCAGCTTGTCCTCGAAAAGACTTAGATGAAGGCTTCTTTTGAGACCGAGATCCATCGCATTCGAAGGAAGTGCGCGCCTTCAGCCAGATCTTCTGACATTGTTGTTAGGGATCCTTAGGATGACTAGTCTCCTTTTCTCTTGTATCTTTTTATTTTGGTTTCTGAAGTTGTACTCAGTGTAATCCTTCCAATTTATAAAAATAAAAAGGGATTTTTGGTCATATCAAATTGTTGCAATTGCCATTTAAATATTATATATTTGCAAATGATATAGTAAGTTCCTTGAAAAAAAAAATATAATCAAGCATTGCATTTCATGCATCATTTGCATAAGTAGGTTTTTGCCAGATGTCTGATTGGTGTTTCTTCTGTGCTTTAGCCAAGCTGACTCACCAGTACAATACCCGAGTCAATCATCTGAAAATCATGGGATATTTGGAGCAAGAGAACATAGAGCTGAAGGACGAGATTGCTCGCCTGACTGTCATAATGGAGTCAGTTCTTGCTGCTCAGAATCAAGCTTCTCCAACACCTGCAACTCCTCCTGCGAGGAGTGTTACTTCAGAGGTGACTACCTCTACCATGCCTGCTGCTATCGCCTATTTCGTGCCGAATATGCCTGCCGGATTCCCATGGGGAATGCCGCCCGAATTTGTGCCCAAAGGCTTTGCGCCTAGATTTTCTTCCATGTCAGCATCTAGCCCGGTCATTTCCATGCCACCTCCCATTGTGCACACTTTTCCTCGCGTAGAGGATACCATCTATCATTCCGAGCCGTCTGAGGGTCCGAATGTTTATGAAAAGATGGAAGAGATGAAAGTCTAGTTTCTTGAGTTGTGCAAGGAATTGAAGACACTGAGAGGTAAAGATTTGTTTGGAAAGAGTGCTGTTGAGTTGTGCTTAGTGCCCAACGTCAAGATCCTAGTGAAGTTCAAAGTGCCTGACTTTGAAATGTATAAAGGGAACTTTTGTCCGCTCAGTCATCTTGTGATGTATGCCCGTAAGATGTCTACTCAAACCGAAAATGATCAATTTTTGATTCACTACTTCCAAGATAGTCTGACGGGTGCTGCACTCTGTTGGTACATGGTGTAACACCCCGAATTAAATAAGAGGATTATTTAATTAAGTTAATAATATATTTAATAATTTAATTACATAAATTGAATTATTGGATTATTATTATTATTATTATTATTATTTGGAATAATAATTAGTGGAAAATATATAAGTTGGAATAAGAGAAAAAGGGTTCATTGTTGGTAAAGAGTTTTCACGTGAAACAGAGAAACGGCTGAAAGGTGAAAAGTGGAGAAAGAGCAAAGGTTGAAGAACGGAAAAGCTTGAAGCTTAGAGACTGCCGGATTATCTCAGGTAAGGGGGGTTTATCGTCGCTTAATGGGTATTATAGATTAACATGTCATGGGTAGTGAGAAACCGTTGAATTTACCCTAATTGGGATTGTTGAATGCTGAAAGATTGTGATGAATAAACTGAGTTTAAGCTGTAATTGAGTCCGTAATTGTGTGAGTCGTGTTTCCCCGAACGTGTAGCTTTTTACGGAAATTGAATCGGAGGTCCGGAAGTCCTCCAACGGCGGAAAATGCGGAAACTCTGCATTCTGCCTTGTGTTAGCGCAGGAACTGCTGTTTTGTCTGCGTTAACCGGTTAACCCAGGGCGTTAACCGGTTAACACTGTTATATTTTCTGGAAATGTGTTGTTTTGCCTGCGTTAACCGGTTAACCCAGGGCGTTAACCGGTTAACACTGTTGCGTTTTGCCAGAAAATGTATTTTTGTCCTGCGTTAACCGGTTAACCCAGGGCGTTAACCGGTTAACACTGTTGGAAATTAGAAAAATTGGTATTTTAATGTTGAGAACGTGATTGGTGATTGGCCTATTTTAGTTGATTGAGAGGAATAACTTTGTTGGGTTTATGTTATGAAATGTTGATCCAAATATGTGGATCAGTTGTGTTAAAGTTGTTGAAAATACTGAGTTGGAGGCTTGATGAGCCAAAGTTGATTATAAGTTGATTTTTGTTGAAAACGTTGTTGTGTTGATATTATTATTATGTTGTTGACAGTTTAAAGTCGTGTATGCCATGTACATTCATATGCATTAAGTCGGAGCTTTGCTCACACCACGTTGGCCTGGATTGGCAAAATTTTAAGTTGAAAGTTGAAGGCTTATGCCTTGATGCCCACTAAAATGGCAATGATTTTAAGTTGGGAGTTTTACTCCGAATGGTACCACATGCATGACGAGTCGAGTCTCATTAGAGTTGAATTCTGTTGGTTTGTTGTATGTGTATCAGTGGTATTGATCTTGAGTATGTATACGAGTTGTGTTGACATTGGGTGATTAATGAGTTAAATTACTTAACATAACATGATAATTTATAATGTTTGTTATATCGATTAAGGAACTCACCCTTACAATTATTTTTCAGGTAACGAGCAATGAGTTGAGTAGAAGCTAGTGCTTGGAGTCTAGTGTAGTCACCGTAGTGGGTCATGCTCTGATAGATGTAACATCGGGACGGGATGTTTTAATTGTTTATTGTCGGTTGTTGAACCATTTTTCATGTAATACCTTATATGTTGTGGAATGGTTGAGTTGATTCATATCCGCTGCGAATTGTGCAAAAATGTTTAATTTGATTAAATAATGAGCATGACAGTTATTATGTTGTTAAGTGTTGTGTGACACCCTTGGTGCATAATTACTCTGATTGATATGTGTTATTTTAATTAAATATTTGGGGTATTTTAGAAGGGTGTTACACATGGGGTTGGATAGTGCAAGCATTCGCACTTTCAACGACTTAGGAGAGGCTTTTGTGAAGCAATACAAGTATAACATGGACATGGCATCGGATAGAGACCAGCTGAGATCTATGTCTCAAAAGTACAAAGAGACAATTAAGGAATACGCGCAAAGATGGAGGGAGTTGGCTGCCCAGATCACTTCTCCTTTGGAGGAGAAAGAAATGACCAAAATCTTCTTGAAAACTCTGAGTTCATTTTATCATGAACGCATGATCGCTAGTACCCCTAGTAATTTTACCGAAATCGTAAACATGGGGATGAGACTTGAGGAAGGAGTCCATGAGGGACGGTTGTCAAGAGATGAGGCGTCAACAAGCAAGAGATATGGTAGCAACTTTGGCAAGAAGAAGGATAGTGAGACCAATGCAATAAGAAGTGGGAGGCAGAGGAGGCCTCAGATCAGAAGGAATCCCCCACCCTATCAACATCATCATCATCAAGTGTCATCAGTAATTCCGGTATTTTCTAATCAACAAGCAACACCAATTCAACAACAACAACAACATCAACGCCAACTACAACAACCGCAACAAAGAACGAACACCTACAACAACAACAATACCAACAACAATCATCATCAGCATAACTTTGAGAGAAAGGTCTCTTTTGACCCGATTCCTATGTCATATGCAGAGTTGTATCCCTCGCTAGTTCTTAAGAACTTAATTCAACCGAGGAACCCACCACAGATCCCAGAACCACTTCCCTGGTGGTATAAACCTTAGCTCCGTTGTGCTTTTCATCAAGGAGAACCCGGACATGATATTGAAAACTGCTATCCATTGAAGTATGAGGTTCAAAAGCTTATGAAGAGTGGTATGGTGTCCTTTGAGGACCGCGCGCCAAATGTGAAAGAAAAACCTTGGCCGATCATGGGAACTCTTCAGTGAATATGGTGGACGGCTGTCCTGGAGAATTCAAGGTTTATGACGTTCGGTTTATCAAAAGATCCTTGGTGCAGATGCATAAGGATATCTGTATGGTGAGTGACTGTGAACATGACCATGATGGTTGTGTTGTTTGTAGTGTGAACCCAAGAGGGTGTGATGTAGTGAAAAGGGACATTCAACGTCTGATGGATGAAAGCATGATCCAAATTGTTCAATCCCGTCATGTAGATGACGACGTCAATGTCATAGTTCCAGTTTTCAAACAACAAGAGCGGTTGGTAAGTCAATATGACAGCAACAATAATAATAATGTCAGTCAAAGATCAATATCGTCGTTGGTAATACGGTTAGCGGGCCCAGTCACTTATTCATCTGATAAGGCTGTACCATATCAGTACAATGCTACAATGATAAAGAATGGTCAAGAGGTCCTGTTACCTATGAATAGTTCAGTAGTGAGCATTGTTGATGTTACGAAGGTGACCCACAGTGGTCGAGTGTGTGGGCCAGTGTTCCTAGAAAACAAAGAAGAAATGATTGTTGGTAAAAAGGTGGAGGTGCCTAATGTAGATCCAGTTGGTTGTTCAAAAGATAAGTCTGGTGAATCAAACAAATTGAAAGCCAATGATGATGATGAGATACTCCGATTGATAAAGAGGAGTGAGTTTAATGTGGTTGAGTAGCTGCTCCAAACCCTCTCAAAAATCTCAGTGTTGTATCTGTTGACGAAGTCCGAAGCGCAAAGAGAAGCACTACAGAGAGTTCTTGAACAAGCATACGTAGAGCATGATGTTACTGTGGATCAGTTTGATCACATTGTGGCTAACATCACTTCTTGCAACAATCTGAGCTTCTGCAATGAAAAACTCCCTGAGGAGGGAAGAAATCATAACCTAGCTTTGCATATTTCAATGAACTGTAAGGAAGATGCTTTGTCAAACGTGCTTGTTGACACCGGGTCGTCACTGAATGCGCTTCCGAAGTCAACTTTGTCAAAGTTATCTTACCAAGGAGCGCCTATGAGGTATAGCGGTGTAATCGTCAAAGCCTTTGATGGTTCACGAAAGACAGTAATTGGTGAAGTGGACTTTCCAGTCAAGATAGGTCCGAGTTATTTTCAGATTACTTTTCAAGTAATGGATATCCATCCGGCCTATAGTTGTTTATTGGGAAGGCCATGGATTCATGAAGCAGGGGTTGTTACCTCCATTTTGCATCAGAAACTTAAATTTGTCAAGAATGGAAAGCTAGTGATTGTTGGAGGAGAGAAGGCGTTGTTGGTTTGCCACCTGTGATCTTTCTCTAATGTTGAAGCTGAGGATGAGGTTGGAACTCCAATCCAAGCCTTGTCTATTGCTGCTGAAAATAGAGTTGGGGCACCTATGTCCTCGTTGAAAGATGCTTAGAAGATTGTTGAAGAAGGTACTGTTGATCAGTGGGGGCACATGGTAGAGGTCTCCGACAACAAGGGCAGAACCGGTTTGGGGTTCCATAAAGGCTCATTAATTGCAAGATATGAAGATATTAAACTCATGGCAATGAACAACACTTAGCTGCTGTGCTAGAGGATAGCGAAGAGGAAGACTGCACCAACTTTGTAACGCATGGAAAGACATGCAACAATTGGACTGCTGTTGATATTCCTGTTATTTTGCATCAATCTAAGTAATTGCTTTTATATTTTAAAATCCTTCTCATATGCCTAAGGGAGAAGTGAACATTGTTTGGGCATTTTAAATTGATCATCAATAAAATTAATTCTATTCATCCACATCTTTGATGTCTGTTTTACTTTTTGCTTTATTCTAAAATTGGTAATCACAAAAAACATAAATAAACAATATAATTGTCCATCTGCACAATATTTGGTCACAAATTCACTTCTCTAAAATCAAAATATCAAATCATTATGCAGGTTTGTTCCTAACCCCATTCAATACAATGATCCTTCACCCTCTCCAAATTTTGAATTCCCTGTGTTCGAGGCCGAAGAGGAAAGTGATGTAGAAGTAAGTGATGAATTGACTCGTCTTCTTGAGCAAGATGAAAATATTATTCAGCTGTTTGAAGAGCAGATTGAACTAGTCAACTTGGGTTCCAAAGATGATGTGAAGGAAGTCAAGATTAGGTCTCGCCTGTGTCCAGATGTTAAGAAGGGGTTGATTGATCTTCTTCGAGAGTATTCAGATGTGTTTTCTTGGTCCTATCAAGACATGCCTGGTTTGGATTCTGAGATTGTGGAGCATAGATTGACGTTGAAGCCAGAATGCCTGCCAGTCAAGCAGAAGTTGAGAAGAACGCATCCTGATATAGCTGTGAAGATCAAAGAGGAAATGCAAAAGCATATTGATGCCGGTTTCCTTGTGACCACTGAGTATCCGCAATGGGTGGCCAATATTGTGCCAGTGCCGAAGAAAGATGAAAAAGTCCGCATGTGTGTCGATTATAGAGATTTGAATAAAGCCAGTCCGAAAGATGATTTCCCTCTACCACACATTGATATGTTGGTAGACAATACTGCTAAATTCAAAGTCTTTTCATTTATGGATGATTTTCCGGATATAATCAGATCAAGATGGCACCCGAAGATATGGAGAAGACCATATTCATTACACCTTGGGGAACATTTTATTGTAGAGTGATGCCTTTCGGTCTAAAGAATGCTGGTGCAACTTACCAAAGAGCAATGACTACTCTTTTTCATGATATGATGCATAAAGAGATTGAAGTTTATGTTGATGACATGATTGCTAAATCGATTGATGAAGAGGAACATGTTGAGCATTTGTTGAAGTTATTCCAGCATTTGAGGAAATATAAACTCCGCTTGAATCCCAATAAGTGTAATTGTGATGTTGGGCTTTATTGTCAGCGAGAAGGGTATTGATGTTGATCATGCCAAGGTCAAAGCAATACAAGAGATGTATGCGCCCAAAACTGAGAAGCAAGTCATAGGTTTTCTCGGCCGCTTGAATTATATTTCCAGATTCATTTGAAGGAAGACCGTTGATCATGTAATTTGACTGTACTCAAAGATAGTATGGGTTGTGTCCTTGGTCAGCAAGATGAGGTTGGAAAGAAAGAATTTGCGATTTACTACCTCAGTAAGAAGTTCACCGACTGTGAGACTCGGTATTCTATGCTTGAGAAGACTTGTTGCGCATTGGCTTGGGTTGCTAAGCGTCTGCGTCAGTATATGTTGAATCATACCACTTGGTTGATATCCAAAATGGATCCAATCAAGTATATATTTGTGATGCCTGCTTTAACTGGGAGGATTTCCCATTGGCAGACGTTGTTATCAGAGTATGATATCGAATGCCGATCTCAGAAAGCTATCAAAGGTAGTAGTATCTTGGCTGACCATTTGGCTCACCAATCAATTGAAGATTACCAGTCAGTGCAGTATGATTTTCCCGATGAAGAGATTTTGTACTTGAAAATGAAAGATTGTGATGAACCGTTGCTTGAAGAAGGGCTAGAACCTGGTTCCCGTTCGGGCATGGTATTTGATGGAGCTGTTAATTAATATGGAAATGGCATTGGAGCAGTGATTATTACTCCTCAAGGCACGAATCTACCATTTACAGCTAGATTGACTTTCAAGTGTAAAAACAACTTGGCAGAATATGAAGCTTGCATTATGGGGCTTGAAGAGGCCATGAATCTCAGAATCAAGTATTTGGATGTCTTTGGTGATTCGACTTTGGTTGTGAATCAAACCAAAGGTGGGTGGGAGACGAATCAACCCGGTTTGGTACCATATAGATATTATGCGGGGAGGATTTCAACTTTCTTTACAAAGGTTGAATTTCATCATCTCCATCGAGATGAAAACTGGATGGCAGATGCTCTCGCAATGTTGGCATCAATGATTGTAGTAAAATATTGGAATGAAGTTCCCAATTTATCTGTGATGCGTCTTGATAGGCCAGCTCATGTGTTTGCTGTTGAAGAGATTAAAGATGAAAGCCGTGGTAGTATGACATCAAATGTCTTCAACAAAGTCAGATTTACCCACCTGGGGCATATTTGAAAGACAAGAAGACTTTGAGAAGATTAGCCGGCAATTTCTACTTGAATGGTGATATACTGTACAAGAGAAACTTCAACATGGTTTTGCTCAGATGCGTGGATAGACACGAAACAGACTTGTTGATGATTGAAGTGCATGATGGTTCCTTTTGTACTCATTCCAATGGACATGCAATGGTGAAGAAGATGTTGCGAGCAAGTTACTATTGGCTGACAATGGAATCTGACTATTGCAAATTTGTGAAGAAATGCCACAAGTGTCAAATTTATGCTGATAAGATTCATGTTCCTCCGACACTATTGAATGTTATCTCTTCCCCATGGCCCTTCTCCATGTGGGGAATTGATATGATTGGGATGATTAAGCCCAAAGCTTCGAATGGACACTGTTTCATTTTAGTGGCAATTGACTACTTCACGAAATGGGTTGAAGCGGTATCGTATGCAATTGTGACCAAGCAAGTTGTTGTAAGGTTTATCAAGAATCAGATCATATGCCGTTATGGTGTGCCAAGTAAGATCATTATTGATAATGGATCGAACTTGAATAACAATATGGTGGAAGCTCTTTGCAAAGACTTCAAGATTGCACATCATAATTCTTCTCCCTACAGAACGAATTTCCCGATAAGTTGAATACCCCACCTTGGGGCAACTTATGCAAAAACTAGGGATTATGGCAAGTAACTGCATTCTGCTGATCTTTAGTGATTTTGAAGACTTGTTTGAACACAAGGGTTGACATCGATTCATCACCCCAACAGTGGTCAAGAGCACAGTGGATATCGAGAGTTGGTAGAAGGATTAAGGATCATTTGTATTCAATGTAACCCTTTTCCATGTAAATTACCATTTTCGACTTTGTAAAAATATATGGAGTCTTGTCACTTACAGACTACCATTCCATTAAATAAAGTTGAGCTTTTATCCAATTATTTCTACTCTTATTTACTTCAGCCAATAGTTTTAAATTTTATTATGATCATTTTGAAATTAAATTTTTAAAGTAAAAATCAAGTTTTTTAAATATATAAATCAAGAATTTTTCAAAAGCAAGTAAATGGAATATCAACAGCATTTCAACGAATAGCAAGCCCTTAAGTGCGAAACATCAGAGGTTCCTCAAGCAGTTAACCCTTCGGGTATCCCTAGACGTTTGTGTTGATTTAGTTCCTTGGCGGAGTGTTTGATCCCTAGTGGAATTTCTTTCCTTGTCCCCACATGATTTGGTTGATTCAGATACCCTGTGGCGTGTTGTTTTCCCCGACAAAGTTTCTGCCTTCCCCAACGAAGTTCGTATTCCCTCGGCAGGGTTGATCTTCAGAGATGGTTGATCTTCCCCCAGTGAATCTCTTTGGTTTCCCCACCAATCGCCATTCAACTTGCTCCCAGTCAGAGTTTCCTCCTAGTTTCTGAGCAGCTTTTTGTGATTTATTCTTTGTAAGGTTGTCTCCCATTTTTATGGTGTTGATCTAAAATTCCCCATAGATGGAATGTTCTGTCCTCAGCAGATCTCCTCCTTCCCCGATTAGGTTTGAACCTTTGGGATGTCAATCTCTTTGTTCTCCAGCAGTTGTCTCCATGTTTTGTGGATTGACCAAGGATTGTACCGGTGGTTCAAATTCTTTGTGACGCCTTTGTATCCTTTGTGATCATTTTGTCAGCATAATCATCATATATACATATACATATACATTCATATAATTTCATGATTTGCATATCCTGCATCCTCATATTTGATTTGTTTGAGATTCTTATTCTCTGTTATGGCGGTATTTTATCCCTATACCAAATTTGGTGTCTGTCCTCCTTCAATTGTAGAGTGTCAGCCCCTTAAGCAGAAAGACTTTAACCTTTCTCCGTTTCCTCACTGAGTTTGTTTCCTCGTGGATGGTTGTTATTTCAGTTTCCTCTCCAGTGGATTTTCTGGATGGAATTACTCCCCTTGAGTTATGTCCTCATTAGGTTGAGTCCTGATTGACCGTTTTCTTTCTAGCTCTTACCTAGATAGATACTTTGGTCCCCTAAGAGTCTATTACCCAGTAACTGGTAATATTCTTCTTAGTTTGCAGTTTGTTACTTCTTGCCCAATACCCGGCAAAAGTACCCTTATTTTTCTCCTCAGTAGAGTCCCCAGTGGATCTATTCCCCAGGAAGTGTATTCTTTATATGTTCATCCTAACCGGTGACGGATATTTTTCTTTCCCCTGCCTGAGTCTATCCTTGATATGTTCACTTTAACCAGTGACGAATATTCTCGTTTTTGGTATTCTACCCAATAAAAAGGTAGTTGTAATCCCTATTTTGTTCCTCAGAGTTGATCCTTGATATGTTCATCCTAACCAATGGCAAGTCTTCTCTTTGGTTGGTTTTCTACCCAGTAACCGGTAGTTGTAAATCCTATTTTCCTCCTCGCAGAGTCTATCCTTGATATGTTCATCCTAACCGGTGACAAATTTTCTCTCTAACGGTTTTCTATCCAGCTTTCGATAGATGTAATTCCTACCCTTTTTGTTCAGTTGGTATATCCTTGATATCTTCATCCTAACCGATGACGGGTATCCTCCTTGGCATTTCCAGGAAAGTCTATCCTTGATATGTTCATCTTAACCGGTGACGGATTTTCTTCCCTATTGAGTTTATCCTTGATATGTTCATCCTAACCGATGACGGATACTCTCACCCTTGGTCTTCTGCCCAGTAACTGGTAGATGTAAATCCTATATTTTCTACATTTTTCCCAGCAAGGTTATTCTTACCCAGTAATCGGTAATGAATTTCCTCTCCTGGAATCCTCAACGAGTCATCCTTGATAAGTTCTTCCTAACTGATGACGGATGTTCTCTCTGTCAGATCTTTATTATCTCCTTACCCAGTAACAGGTAGTAGATAATAGATTTTTGCTCCTCATGTGTTGAAGTTTATTTCTTCCCCAGTCGAGTTGAGTGTGCGTTTCCTTAGTTGTTTGTTCTATGTGTTGGCATCAATTTTGGTAAAACCTATAGTTTTCACAAGTTGTCACAAGTGTTGTCTTGACATGAGATAACAGGTTCCTGCAGGGTGGTCAAATAAAGGTTGTGCAGGATTTTGCTGAGATGTCAGACCCGATGTCAAAACATTTGTATACAGAACATTCAGTCTGAATGTTATGTATTTTGTGATTGTGCTCTTTATGCTAATCTATGTGTGATTGATGTGAAGATTGAACGCGTCATTCAATCAGTAATTAAAACCAGATTGATTTATTTTCCAACAAGATATGATCAGTTTTCATAAGAAGATACAAATGGAAAATAGTTTTAGGGTTTTATGATATCCAAGCCCAGTCAAACTCTTCTATATATAGGGCATGGAAAACCTGGTTTTAACACACAACAGAACAAGCGAAATAGTGAGAGAGAGAGAGAGAGAATAAGGGTTTTAGTCGTTGTGTGCATTTGTGTATTGTGATCCATTCATTCATCAATTGATGATTGAATTGGACTGACTTTTGAGTTGTAATTTATCCACTCTAAGCTTTGAAGCATTAGTGTGTGTTTACTTGGTTGAAGCTTTTAAGCAAGATCAAGTATGTGTTCTTGAAGAGTGTCTTCTTTCATTGTAATATTTGTTTTTACATCACTGCTGTGATTGAGGGGGAGTGAGTAGGATCTCTTATCTAAGAGTTCTTAGATAGAAGTCACACGAGTATAAATTAGGTGAAAAGACTGTAACTTGAATTTGTTTACTGAGAGTTTTTGAACTAATTCGGTTTAGTAGGTTTCCTTCCTGGCTTGGTAGCCTCCAGACGTAGGTGAGTTTGCACCGAACTGGGTTAACAATTGCTTGTGTCACTTGTACTATTGTTTTTTTTATCTTTTATCCTGTTTATATTGTTCAGATATTAGTGTCGTGACATTACCTTCGACATCTCATATCTGATACCAGAATTTCAATTGGTATCAGAGCAGGCATCCTACTCTGGTTCTGGGTGAGATCTTGGGACATTACTTTCTGGTACTATGGATAGAGACGGAGGATCTGTTCACAGACCACCAATTCTAGTTGGATCTAACTATGACTACTGGAAACCTCGAATGGTAGTTTTCCTGAAATCTTTGGATAATAAGGCTTGGAAGGCTGTTCTAACAGGCTGGGAACATCCAGTTATTACTAAGGAAGGAGAAGTTACAACTGATAAGAAGGCTAAGGAACAATGGACCAAGGAGGAGGATGAACTAGCCCTTGGAAAATCTAAAGCATTGAATTCTATATTCAATGGGGTTGATAAGAACATCTTCGGGATGGTGAACAACTGTGAGGTGGCTAAAGATGCTTGGAATATTCTTAAAACCACTCATGAAGGTACCTCTAGAGTAAAGATGTCTAGGCTGCAGCTGCTTACTACCAAGTTTAAAAATTTGAGGATGAAAGAAGATGAAAATATTCATGACTTTCATATGAATATCCTTGAAATTGCTAATGCCTCAGGATCCCTGGGTGAGAAGATGTCAGATGAAAAACTAGTGAGGAAAATTCTCAGGTCACTTCCCAAGAGATTTGCCATGAAAGTGACAGCCATAGAAGAATCTCAAGACATCTGCAATATAAGACTTGTTGATTCTTAGTGTTGGCAGCAATTTTGGTAAAACAAAGAGTGTTCACAAGATGTTATGTGTGATGTCTTAACATAAGATATCCTATGTACCTGCTGGAGTTCAAGAACATGTTCATGTAGGATTGTTTCAGAATGTCATACACAAGGTCATGGCATCTGATATGGGATGTACCTGCTGGAGCTTAAATGAAAGACATGTTCATGCATGATTGTTTCAAGATGTCATACACAAGGTCAGGGCATTTGATATGGTTGTACCTGCTGGAAGTTATAAAAGGAATTATTGAATTATGCAGGATTTTTCCAGGATGTCAGACCCGATGTCATGACATCCTGTACACAGAACATTCGTGTGAATGTCTGGTGTTTTGTGATTGCACAATTAATGGCAATCTTTGTATGATGGAAGATATGATTAGCTGGCGCATTCAATCATGGATTACAACCTGATTTACTTATTTTCCAAGGAGATCTAACCAGCTGTTATAAAAAGATTTGATTGGAAAATAGATTTAGGGTTTTCATGATGTCCAAGCCCAGCTGAAAGCTTCTATAAAAAGGGACTTAGAAAACCTGTTTCACAACACAACCAATACTGAGCGAAATATAGTGAGAGAGCTAGGGTTTGTGTCTGTTTAGTCGTAAGACTTGTAAGCCATTCAAGTCATCTTTTGATGATTGAATTGGACTGATTTGTGATTGTAATTTGTCACTCTAAAGCTGTTAAGCAATAGTGTGTGTCTACTTGATCAAAGTTGTGAAGCAAGATCAAGTGTGTGTCTTCTTGATCAAAAGCTGTGAAGAAAGATCAAGAGTGTGTCTTCTTGATTGAAACTGTGAAGTAAAATCAAGAGTGTGTTATTGAAAAGTGTTTTCTTTTCTCAAGGGATTATTATTTAAGATCACAGGTGTGATTGTAGGGAAGTGAGTGGGTTCTCATATCTAAGAGTGCTTAGGTAGAAATTGCACGGGTGGAGATTAGGTGAGAAAGACTGTAACTTGTTGAAGTGTACGAAGAGTCTTTGAACTGATTCTATTTTAGTGAATTTCCTTCCTGGCTTGGTAGCCCCCAGATGTAGGTGAGTTGGACCGAACTGGGTTAACAATTGCTTGTGTATCTTGCATTACTATTCTCTATCTTTATTCTGTGTGCATTACTCAGATATTAGTGTCGTGATATTACCCTCGACATCTCATATCTGATACCAGAATTTCAATTGGTATCAGAGCATGCATCCTGCTCTGGTTCTAGGTGAGATCTAGGGGCAATACTTTCTGGTACAATGGAGAGAGATAGAGGATCTGTTCATAGGCCACCAATTTTGGATGGTTCTAACTACGACTATTGGAAACCTCGAATGGTAGCCTTTCTAAAATCTCTTGATAACAAGGCTTGGAAGGTTCTATTGACAGGCTGGGTGCACCATGTAGTTACTAAAGAAGGAGAAGCCACTGCTGAGAAAAAACCTGAAGAACAATGGTCCAAGAAGGAGGATGACCTAGCCCTTGGAAATTCTAAAGCATTGAATGCCATCTTCAATGGAGTGGACAAAAACATCTTCAGATTAGTAAACAACTGTGAAGTAGCTAAAGATGCTTGGGACATTCTCAAAACCACTCATGAAGGCACCTCTAGAGTGAAAATGTCCAGACTACAGCTGCTCACCACCAAGTTTGAAAATTTAAGGATGAAAGAAGATGAAAATATTCATGAATTTTACATGAGTATCCTTGAAATTGCCAATGCCTCTGGAGCTTTGGGAGAGAAGATGTCAGATGAAAAGTTAGTAAGAAAAATACTCAGATTACTCCCCAAGAGATTTGCTATGAAAGTAACAGCCATAGAAGAATCTCAAGACATCTCGAATATGAGAGTTGATGAGCTAATTGGATTCCTCCAAACATTTGAGATGAGAATATATGATGGAGCTGAAAAGAAAGCCAAGAGCATAACATTCATGTCAAACACTGAAGAGGAAGATAAGGAAGGTGGTCAAGATATTGATGAAGATCTGGAAAATGAGATAGCAATGTTGGGAAGCCAGTTCAACAGACTGATGAAAAGGGTAGATGTGAGAGCAAAGGGCAATGTCAAGAACATCGCATCTGACATCAGTAAATCCAACAACTTTGGTAAGAGAACAAAGTCTGAAGAAAAGCCCAAAGAAGTTCAGTGCTATGAGTGTAATGGGTATGGTCATATTAAAACTGAATGTGGGACCTACCTCAAGAAACAAAAGAGGAGTCTTGTTGCTTCTTGGTCTGATGGAAGTGAAATAGAAGAAGCTACAAACCATGGGACTGCACTGACGGGAAGATGGGGGTCTGAGGAAGAGTCAATTGATGATGAAAGAACCTTTGAGGAGCTGGCCACTACCTACAAAGAGTTGTGCCACAAAAGTACAGGAGTGTGCAGATAAGTTGAAAGCCAGAAGAAAGTGATAGCTCGGCTAGAAAATGAAAAGGAAGAGTATGTGGAAACCATCTCAAAATTAAAGACTGAAGCTGTATTCTTAAACTCCAAACTAGATGAGATGACTAAGTTTGTAAGAATGCTTAACAATGGATCTGCCATCTTAGACAAGATTCTCCAAACTGGTCAAACAACAGGAAACAAATCTGGCATTAGATTCAAGGCTGAGTGCAGTTACACTGGTTGCAAACCAAAATTCAAACCTAAGTGCAGCCATGTTAAAAGCAGACCTGAGATGTCACATCAGATGTCACAACAGCAAAAAGGGAAACATCAAAGATGGAGATGCCAATACTGTGGAAAATTTGGCCACCTGAAGCCCTTCTGCTATAAGCTATATGGTTATCCTGGCCCTGTTCAGTCTCAATACCAATCAAGATCCAAGCATCGTAGGACTGTCAACAAAAAGCAATGGGTTCCTAAGACAAAGGTTACAAGTCTAATAGCTCACACTTCCCTTAGAGTTTCAGCCAAAGAAGATTGGTACTTTGACAGTGGTTGCTCCAGACATATGACTGGGAACAAAAATCTGTTAACTGAACTTCACCCTCATGCCATGAGTTATGTTACCTTTGGTGATGGTGCAAAGGGTGAAATTAAGGGAATGGGTAGGCTGGATTGCCCTGGAGTTCCTGACCTTGACGATGTCCTACTTGTTAAGGGATTAACTGCTAATCTTATAAGCATCAATCAACTGTGTGATCAAGGTCTGAATGTAAACTTCACCAGAACTGAATGTCTGATTACTAACAAGGAAAATGAAGTAATCATGAAGGAAGTTAGGTTCAAAGACAACTGCTACATGTGGAGCTCTCAAGAAACTGAATACTCTTCAATGTGCACCTTAGCCAAAGAGGAAGAAGTGAAGATATGGCATCAAAGATTGGGCCACCTGCACCTTAAAGGTATGAAGAGGATCATATCAGTTGAAGCTGTTAGAGGAATTCCCAACTTAAAGATTGATGAGGGAAAAATCTGTGGAGAATGTCAGATTGGAAAACAAACAAGGATGCCACACCAGAGGTTCAGACATGACACCACTACCAAAGTCTTGGAACTCCTTCATATGGACTTGATGGGACCCATGCAAGTAGAAAGTCTTGGTGGGAAGAAGTATGCATATGTGGTGGTGGATGATTTCTCCAGATACACCTGGATCAATTTTATAAGAGAAAAATCTGATGTATTTGAAGTCTTTAAGGAGCTTTGTCTGAAACTTCAAAGGGAAAAAGAAAGTCCTGTTGTCAAAATTAGAAGTGATCATGGGAAGGAGTTTGAGAACAGCAAATTTACTGAATTCTGCTCTTCAGAAGGAATTCATCATGAGTTCTCATCTCCCATCACTCCTCAGCAAAATGGTGTGGTGGAAAGAAAAAATAGAACTCTTCAAGAATCAGCCAGAGCTATGATTCATGCTAAGAAATTGCCCTACCATTTTTGGGCTGAAGCCATGAACACAGCCTACTATGTTCACAACAGAGTGACATTAAAGAAAGGGACTCCCACAATCCTTTATGAAGTCTGGAAAGGAAGAAAACCTACAGTAAAATACTTCCATGTATTTGGTAGCAAATGTTATATCTTGGCTGATCGTGAGCAATAAGGAAGATGCATCCCAAAAGTAATGTCTTGATGGAATCCATTAATGTTGTGGTTGATGACCAACAGATTGATGTCACAGACGATGTCGAGACATCTCTGAATGAGTCTCCAGCTGACCTCTCAGACAAAAATAAGGAAGAAGAACCTCCTCAAGCTGAACCTGAAGATGACAGAATCAACAAGGGTCCCTCTATCAGAATTCAGAAGGATCATCCCAAAGATCTTATCATAAGAGATCCAGATAAAGGAGTTACTACTAGATCAAGGGAAGTGATCTCACATGGCTGCTTTGTGTCAAAGATTGAACCCAGAAATATCAAGGAAGCCTTGACTGATGAGTTTTGGATCAATGCCATGCAAGAGGAGTTAGGCCAATTCAAGAGGAATGAAGTATGGGAATTGGTTCCTAGACCTGAAGGAGTAAATGTCATAGGTACAAAGTGGGTATATAAGAATAAATCTGATGAACAAGGGGTTGTTACTAAAAACAAAGATAGATTAGTAGCTCAACGATATACTCAAGTTGAAGGAGTAGACTTTGATGAAACATTTGCTCCTGTAGCTCGCCTTGAGTCAATTAGATTATTGCTTGGAGTGGCATGTATTCTGAAATTCAAACTGTTTCAAATGGATGTGAAAAGTGCCTTCCTGAATAGCTACTTAAATGAAGAAGTATATGTTGAACAACCTAAAGGATTCACAGATCCAAATCTTCCACAACATGTGTACAAATTGAAGAAAGCCCTCTATGGGTTGAAGCAAGCTCCCAGGGCTTGGTATGAGAGACTCACAGTGTTTCTCACTGACAATGGATACAGGAAAGGAGGTATTGACAAAACTCTGTTTGTGAAGAATGAAGGAGGAAAGCTCATGGTAGCACAAATATATGTAGATGACATTGTATTTGGTGGGATGTCAAAACAGATGGTTGAACATTTTGTTAGACAAATGCAATCTGAGTTTGAGATGAGCCTTGTTAGAAAACTGACCTACTTTCTTGGGCTACAAGTCAAACAGATGGAAGACTCTATCTTTCTATCTCAAAGCAAGTATGCCAAGAACATTGTGAAGCAATTTGGCATGGAAAATGCAAGCCATAAAAGGACACCTGTTCCTACTCATGTGAAAATGTTGTCTGAATACAATGTCACACAAGAAGTCATGACATTATACTGTGATAACCTGAGTGCCATAAATATTTCCAAAAATCCTATTCACCATAGCAGGACAAAGCACATTGACATTCGTCATCACTTCATTAGAGAACTTGTAGAAGAAAAGATCATAACTCTGGAGCATGTCACTACTGAACAGCAATTAGCAGACATTTTCACTAAAGCTTTGGATGCCAATCAATTTGAATATTTAAGGGGGAAGTTGGGGATCTGTGTTCATGAGAACCTATAGCAAGCAAAGGAGTTTGGGTTTGTTCATCCCAGAGGATATTTCTGACTGGGTGAAGTGTGTTGTGGCGAAGACTGGTCTAGTGTGGCTGAAGATGTGTTGCTGATGGTTGGAGGCTGAAGTTTTATTGTTCACCTTTGGTCAATTTTGACTAAAAAGGGGGAGAAGTGTTAATGTGGAATGTGGAAGCAGTTGTGGAGTGGTGAGTTGTATGTAGCTGAACTGAAGGACAACTATTATTGAAGGAAGTGCATAGGTGTTAAAACAGGTGTTAAAACAAAATGTTGTTCTGTTTACAGATGTCAAAGAGGATGTCTGATATGGTGCACATGTGTTGATGTTGAAGTAGATGTCAGAATGACATTCTGGCTGGTACATTTGCTGGAGTTACGGTAGCTGTTATTTTCATGGAAGATGTTTGATGTATGCACAGATTTACGGGGAGAAGGAGTACCCTTGTGCATTTGTGTGTCTTACTAGTTGTATCCATAACTAGTAATTCTGTTTTTGTTGCACAGATTTAGGGGGAGGATAAGTACCCTTGTGCATGGGTGTATTACTAGTATCTATAAACTAGTAATTGTGTTGCTTCTGCTGCTGTTTAAACTACTGTTATATTGTTTAACTGTTGATAGTTTACCTTGTGAACAAAAAGGATAGATATATGTTTTACCAAAATTTGCCAAAGGGGGAGTTTGTTGATTCTTAGTGTTGGCAGCAATTTTGGTAAAACAAAGAGTGTTCATAAGATGTTATGTGTGATGTCTTAACATAAGATATCCTATGTACCTGTTGGAGTTCAAGAACATGTTCATGCAGGATTGTTTAAGAATATCATACACAAGGTCATGGCATCTGATATGGGATGTATCTGCTGGAGCTTAAATGAAAGACATGTTCATGCAGGATTATTTCAAAATGTCATACACAAGGTCATGGCATCTGATATGGTTGTACCTGCTGGAAGTTATAAAAGGAATTATTGAATTATGCAGGATTTTTCCAGGATGTCAGACCCGATGTCATGACATCCTGTACACAGAACATTCAGTGTGAATGTCTGGTGTTTTGTGATTGCACAATTAATGGCAATCTTTGTATGATTGAAGATATGATTAGCTGGCGCATTCAATCATGGATTACAACCTGATTTACTTATTTTCCAAGGAGATCTAACCAGCTGTTATAAAAAGATTTGATTGGAAAATAGATTTAGGGTTTTCAAGATGTCCAAGCCCAGCTGAAAGCTTCTATAAAAATGGACTTAGAAAACCTGTTTCACAACACAACCAATACTGAGCGAAATATAATGAGAGAGCTAGGGTTTGTGTCTGTTTAGTCGTAAGACTTGTAAGCCATTCAAGTCATCTTTTGATGATTGAATTGGACTGATTTGTGGTTGTAATTTGTCACTCTAAAGCTGTTAAGCAAGAGTGTGTGTCTACTTGATCAAAGCTGTGAAGCAAGATCAGGTGTGTGTCTTCTTGATCAAAAGCTGTGAAGCAAGATCAAGAGTGTGTCTTCTTGATTGAAACTGTGAAGTAAAATCAAGAGTGTGTTATTGAAAAGTATTTTCTTTTCTCAAGGGATTGTTGTTGAAGATCACAGGTGTGATTGTAGGGAAGTGAGTGGGTTCTCATATCTAAGTGTGCTTAGGTAGAAATTGCACGGGTAGAGATTAGGTGAGAAAGACTGTAACTTGTTGAAGTGTACGGAGAGTCTTTGAACTGATTCTATTTTAGTGAATTTCCTTCCTGGCTTGGTAGCCCCAAGATGTAGGTGAGTTGGACCGAACTGGGTTTACAATTGCTTGTGTATCTTGCATTACTATTCTCTATCTTTATTCTGTGTGCATTACTCAGATATTAGTGTCGTGACATTACCTTCGACATCTCATATATGATACCAGAATTTCAAAAGTGGATGAGCTAATTGGATCCCTCCAAACATTTGAGTTGGGAATGAGTGATGGATCTGAAAAGAAAGTCAAAAGCATAGCCTTCATGTCAAACACTGAAGAAAAAGAGGAAGAAAGTGGTCAAGATACTGATGAAGATCTGGCAAATGATGTAGCATTACTGGGGAGACAGTTCAACAAACTCTTGAAAAAGATGGATGTAAGGTCTAAGTCAAATGTCAAGGACAACTCCTTTGACATCAATAGGTCCAATGATGTGATGGGTATGGACACATTAGAGCTGAATGTGGAACCTACCTAAAGAAACAGAGGAAGAGTCTTGCTGCTACTTGGTCTGATGAAAGTGAAACAGAAGGAGAGTCTGTCAATCTTGTGACTGCCTTGACTAGAAGATGGGGTTCTAATGAAGACTCAAGTGATGGTGAAGTAACCTTTGATGAGTTAGCCACTACCTACAAAAAGTTGTGTTACAAAAGTGAATAAGTATGTCAACAAGTGGAAAATCATAAGAAATTGATAACACAACTGGAGGAAGAGAAGACAGAACACTTGGAAACCATATCTAAGTTGAAGTTTGAAGCAGTGTTCTTGAACTCCAAACTGGATGAGATGACAAAGTATGTCAGAATGCTAAACAGTGGATCTGACACCTTAGACAAAATCCTCCATACTGGAAAAAAGGCAGGAGACAAGTTTGGCCTTGGGTTCAATGAATTCAAACCTGAGTGTAAAATCAAGGGGATTGGAAAGCTAAACTGCCCTGGAGTCCCTAACCTTGACAATGTGCTACTTGTTAAAGGACTAACTGCAAGCCTAATCAGCATCAGTCAACTATGTGACCAAGGTCTAAATGTAAACTTCACAAAAACTGAATGTCTGATTACTAATAAAGAAAATGAAGTGATCATGAAAGGAGTCAGGTCTAAGGACAACTGCTATATGTGGAGCTCTCAAGAAACTGGTTATTCATCAATGTGTACTCTAGCCAAAGAAGAAGAAGTGAAGCTATGGCATAAAAAATTAGGCCATACGCATCTTAAAGGAATGAAGAGGATTATATCTGTTGAAGCTATCAGAGGAATCCCAAACTTAAAGATTGATGAAGGAAGAGTTTGTGGGGAGTGTCAGATTGGAAACAGACAAAGATATCACATCAGAAGCTCAGACATGACACCACTTTCAGAGTGCTGGAACTTCTCCATATGGACTTGATGAGACCTATACAGGTGGAAAGTCTTGGTGGGAAAAATTATGCTTATGTGGTGGTGGATGACTTCTCCAGATACACCTGAGTCAATTTTATAAGGGAAAAATCTGATGTATTTGAGGTATTCAAAGATCTTTGCCTAAGACTTCAACGAGAAAAAGAAAGTCAGGTTATCAAAATCAGAAGTGATCATGGAAAAGAATTTGAGAACAGTAAATTTGCTGGATTCTGTTCATCTGAAGGAATCAGTCATGATTTTTCATCTCCCATTACCCCTCAGCAAAATGGTGTGGTAGAAAGGAAAAATAGAACTCTCCAAGAGTCTGCCAGAGCTATGATTCATGCTAAGAAATTTCCCTACCACTTCTGGGCTGAAGCTATGAACACAGCCTGTTATGTTCACAATAGAGTAACCTTGAAGAAAGGGATTCCTACTACTTTATATGAAGTCTGGAAAGTAAGAAGACCTACTGTCAAATACTTCTATGTGTTTGGTAGTAAATGTTATATCCTGACTGATCGTGAACAAAGAAGGAAGATGGATCCCAAGAGTGATGAAGGAATATTTCTGGGTTACTCAACAAACAACAGAGCATTTAGAGTCTTTAATTCTAGAACAAAAGTAATGATGGAATCTATCAATGTTGTGGTTGATGATCAACAGACTGATGTCACAGACGATGTTGAGACATCTCTAAATTATGCCCTAGTTGATTTCCCAGACAAAAGTAATGAGAGTGAACTCACTCAAGCTAAACCTGAAGCTGACAAAATTAATAAGGGACCCTCTATCAGAATTCAGAAGGATCATCCTAAAGATCTAATTATAGGAGACCCAAATAAAGGGATCACAACTAGATCAAGGGAAGTGATCTCACATGGTTGTTTTGTGTCCAAGATTGAGCCTAGGAATGTCAAAGAAGCCTTAACTGATGAATTATGGATCAATTCCATGCAGGAAGAGTTAGGCCAATTCAAGAGAAATGAAGTACGGGAACTGGTTCCAAGACCTGAAGGAATAAATGTTATTGGAACAAAGTGGGTGTACAAGAATAAATTTGATGAACAAGGGGTGGTTACTAAGAATAAAGCAAGATTGGTAGCACAAGGATACACTCAAGTTGAAGGAGTTGACTTTGATGAAACATTTTCCCCTGTAGATCGCCTTGAGTCCATTAGACTATTGCTTGGAGTGGCATGTATTCTGAATTTTAAACTGTTCCAAATGGATGTAAAAAGTGCCTTCTTGAATGATTACTTAAATGAGGAAGTGTATGTTGAACAACCTAAAGGGTTTACAGACCCAAATCTTCCAAAGCATGTGTATAAGTTGAGGAAAGCCCTCTATGGTTTGAAACAAGCTCCTAGAGCTTGGTATGATAGACTTACAGTGTTTCTCATTGACAATGGATACAGGAAGGGAGGCATTGATAAGACCTTATTTGTTAAAAATGAAGGAGGAAAACTCATGGTGGCTCAGATATATGTGGATGATATTGTGTTTGGTGGGATGTCAAATAAGATGGTCGAACATTTTGTTAAACAAATGCAGTCTGAATTTGAAATGAGCCTTGTTGGAGAACTGACCTATTTTCTTGGGCTGCAAGTCAAGCAGATGGAAGATTCTATCTTTCTATCTCAAAGCAAATATGCCAAAAATATTGTTAAGAAGTTTGGCATGGAGAATGCAAGTCACAAAAGGACACCTGCTCCTACTCATCTGAAAGTCTCTAAAGATAAAAATGGTGTTAGTGTAGATCAAAGTCTCTACAGAAACATGATAGGAAGTCTGCTATATCTCACAGCAAGCAGACCTGACATTGCTTTTGTTGTAGGTGTTTGTGCTAGATATCAAGCTGAACCAAAAGTCAGTCACATAAACCAAGTGAAAAGGATCCTGAAATATGTCAATGGCACTAGTGACTATGGGATGTTGTACACTCATGGATCTAGATCTTTGTTGACTGGATACTGTGATGTTGATTGGGCTGGAAGTGCTGATGATAGGAAAAGCACATTAGGAGGATGCTTCTTCTTGGGGAACAATCTAATATCATGGTTTAGTAAGAAAAAAAATTGTGTGTCTCTATCCACTACTGAAGCTGAATGCATAGTAGTTGGAAGTAGTTGTTCTCAACTAGTTTGGATGAAACAGATGCTGGTTGAATATAATGTCACGCAAGATGTCATGACATTGTACTATGACAACCTGAGTGCTATTAATATTTCCAAGAATCCTATTCAGCACAGCAGGACAAAACTTATTGATATTTGTCATCATTTTATTAGAGAACTAGTGGAATATAAAATCATAGTCCTAGAGCATGTTGCTACTGAAATGCAGTTAGCTGATATCTTTACAAAAGCCTTGGATGCAAATCAATTTGAATTTCTAAGAGGGAAATTAGGGATTTGTATTTATGAGAATTTGTAGCAATTAATTTGTAGTGGAAAAGGTAATAAAATTATTGCCTGCCTACTTAAAATAAAGTGCCCCATTTATGGTAAATCATTACCTAGTATTGGAAATTCCATCTATTACCTTTTCATACGCAACCTCTACTCAAACATTTCCAACTTCCTACTCTTCATCAACCTTCTCTGTTAGGGCAACTGAAACCTTTCCACAAAAACAACAAAATGTCACAACATCCAACATCATCTGGTTCTAAAACTACAAAAGATAGAACGCCTTCAATGGACTTTCTTGATGAAGATATTTTAGACGTGATTCCTCTGTCTGTCATTCCAGGCGAAGCTCCTAACCATCCCATGGATGCTTCTACCTCTGCTTACCCCACTAAAGGTAACAACTCTGGTATCCCTTCTAGCTCTACACATGCCACTAGCTCTAAGGACGACATGCATCACACTGATCGTGTCATAAGAAACCTAGTCACTTGGATTCTCAATGAAGGACATTCTGTAAAGGGAGTTTCTACTCCTCTATCAAGAAGGGACCCCTATCCTGAGGTTGGACCTCATAATGAGAAGGATGATGATTCCTCTAGTTCTGAAAAGGATATGGCTACTGAAGGTTTGTGCTCTTTAGGGCAAACTGTGCCTGGTAAGAAATATGTGGCATCACCTACTGCCAATGCTTCACAATCTAAGAAGCATGATTCTGCAAGGAAGGTGATTGACCTGGAAGATGATAGTTCGGATGATCAAGATGATAGCTTGCTTCATCACTTGAAGCCTAGTGTGGCTAAGAGGATGAAGACTAGAAAAGGTAGGTATGTGGCTGAAATTGTTGGTGTAAGCCCTAGAAGCCAATACTTTTTGGCACTTGTATCGAATTATTTATTAATAATAAAAGGCTTTTTCTTTATTATGTTTGTTAAATAAAGTCCCTAGAATAGATAGTCCGTTTAATGTATCAAGTGTGACTTAATCATGAGATCACATTAAACATAAGGACACTATTCTTAAAGTATCCGCAGTCGAGCTTTATTGTGGAGTGGGATAACATTAAAACATAAAGACTATTATGTATATAGACTGATGATCACATATCATGGATCATGGATAAGGAGTTATCAAGTCTTAAACATAGGTATGAATATTAAGAGTAATATTTATATTGGATTGACCTGCTATGAGAATACTATATAGAATGTTATGCAAAGTGTCATAAGTTATTCTCATGGTGATACTGGTGTATACCACCCTTCGACCTGAAACCACTATGGACCCTAGATGTAGAGTCGAGTGCCTTATTGTTATTCAAAGATTGTCCGTAACTGGATGACCATAAAGACAGTTGATGGGTACTCCACGAAGCATGCTAAGGGACATGAGTGACCTAGATGGAATTTGCCCATCCTGCGTAACAGGATAAATGTCTATGAGCCCAATATTGAACTGGACAAGGATGACACGGTCTATGCCTTGTGTTCAATATAGACATAAGGGCAAAAGGGTAATTATACACATAAGTATTATCATAGAAGGATTTGTCAGATCACATGACATTTTCGTGTCTTAGGTAGCAATGATGTGTTGCTAGATACCGCTCACTGTTTATTATGTTAAATGCGTGATTTAATATAATTACCAATGCCGCGAGAACCTACAGGGTCACACACAAAGGACGGATCGATGAGAGATAGAGTAACTAAGGAACACCGTAAGGTACGGTGCACTTAAGTGAATTGTAGAACATCGTAAGGTATAGTGTACTTAAATAGAATACGAATTATGGTAAGGTACCACGTGCTTAAGTGATTTTGGCATATTATAAGATATGGGCCACATACACTTAAGTGGGCTTTTTAGCTTGCAGTCCACACAAGTGGTTCTATAAATAGAACCCTTATGTAGAAGCATTTGTGCAGTTGCAATTTCGTTTCTCTCTCTCTCTCTCACTCACTCAAAGCCTTCATTCGTAGCAGCTAGCACTGAGATTGAAGGAATCCGTTCGTGTGGACTGAGTAGAGGCGTTGTCATTGTTCAACGTTCGTGATCGCTCCGTAGATCTGCATCAAAGGTTACAATCGCCACAAGAGGTAACGATTCTATCACTGATCATGCCCATTCGTAAGGATCATTAAAGGAGAAATTTTAAATTCCGTTGCGGTTTGGATCGCCCTTCTCCTTTAGAAATGATGTCAGCCAAAACTGCTAAGATGACTACTGGTGTAGGCCCCTCAAAACCTTGGAGCAAAGTTGAGGTGAAAAAGAGGAAAGTGAGAGAAATTTCTGAGTCAGATGAAGATGTTGAAGAAGATGTCCCTGACATCTCCCCTATCAAGAGGACAACTATTAGGAAGTCCCCTATAAAAGTTGTTGTTGTACACCTGGAAAATATTTCTTTCCATCTTGAAGATGAAGCAGCAAAATGGAAGTTTGTAATCCAAAGAAGGGTGGCGGTGGAAAGAGAATTAGGCAAGGATGTTGTGGAGGTCAAAGAGGTCATGGACCTGATTAAACATGCTGGATTAATGAAAACTATTGCTGGGTTATCTCAGTGTTATGAAGGACTGGTTAAAGAATTTGTGGTCAACATTCTGGAAGACATTGCTGATAAAAAAAGCAAGGAATTTTGTAAAGTGTTTGTAAGAGGGAAGTGTATCACATTTTCTTCAACTGTGATTAATAAGTTTCTAGGAAGAGGTACAGAAGGTGCATGTGAACTGGAAGCCACAGACAATGAAGTCTGTAGGGAAATTACTGCAAAACAGGTAAAGAAGTGGCCTTGCAAGAAGCATCTCCCTGCTGGGAAGCTGATAGTGAAATATGCTATATTGCACAAGATAGGGTCAGCAAATTGGGTGCCTACCAATCACATCTCTACAATTTCAAATGCACTTGGAAGGTTCATCTTTGCTGTTGGAACCAAGCTGAAATTTAATTATGGTAGATTTATGTTTGAACAAATTGTCAAACATGCTTCTACAAATGCAACGAAGCTGCCCATAGCTTTTCCCTCAATGATTTGTGGGATTATCCTGAGCCAACAACCCGTAATTCTGAGTACAAATGATCTTCCTAGTAGAAGAAAAACTCCTCTATCAGTTCATTACAAATTGTTTGAAGGCAGTCATGTCGAAGACATTGTCATGACATCTGCTGTGAAAAAGCCAGCCTTAAAAGGTGGGCTTATTGCTGAGCTGAAAGAAACTTGTAAAGAATTGGATACAAGGATAAGGGTAGCAAAAGCCAGGAAAGAAGCTTTGGAGGCTCTGATTGAATGCTTGGAGCAAGCTGAAAGAGAGAATGTTGGACAGGCCAAGGAAACAGAAGCCCAAACCTCTAGTGAGAGGTCTGAATCTAAAGATGAAACAAGTGGCAGTTCTGGTTCTGATGCTGATGAAGATGCAAGCTCCTCTGACTAGTTTTGTTGAAGTTGTCCCCCACTCTTCTGATGGTGTGCTGTGATGGATGTTCTGGTGATGTTCATGGTGGTTCTTTTGGCAGACATGTTCTGATGCCTTGATGTATTTTTTTGGTTTTTTTTTTATTTTTTGGATATTATCTCAGCTTGTATAAAGTTGTTTGTTCCTGGATCTGTAACTCTTAACAATATACTTTGACATTCTATGTAACATTCTGTTTGACTAATAGACATTTATTTTGTCTCTTTGCTCTCTTTTGGCTAAAAAGGGGGAGAAGTAGCTAAAGTAGCTATGCTATACTATAAACAGATGACAGATGATGTTGAAGATGATGTTACAGATGTATGTTGGAGATAATCTGTTTACTACAGGTGATGTTAAAGGTGATGTTAGATGGGGAGGTGTATGTTACAGGTGATGTTAAAAAGGAGAAGTGTTCTGTCTGTGTTGAGCAGACTAGTGCTAGCTGGAGGGGGAGGTGGAGCACAAGCGCATGTGTGTTTAATATGTGTTTACTAGTTGCTATTTTAACTAGTAGTGTGTGTTTTATTACTTCTGCTGCTAAACTGATACTGTGATTATTCTCTTGTGAAACAAATGATCTGATGTATGTTTTAGCCAAAATTTGCCAAAGGGGGAGTTTCTTGGTTCTATGTGTTGGCATCAATTTTGGTAAAACCTAGAGTTTTCACAAGTTGTCACAAGTGTTGTCTTGACATGAGATAACATGTTCATGCAGGGTGGTCAAATAAAGGTTGTGCAGGATTTTGCTGATATGTCAGACCCGATGTCAAGACATTTGTATACAGAACATTTAGTCTGAATGTTATGTATTTTGTGATTGCGCTCTTTATGTTAATCTATGTGTGATTGATGTGAAGATTGAACACGCCATTCAATCAGTAATTAAAACCAGATTGATTTATTTTCCAACAAGATATGATCAGCTGTCATAAGAAGATACGAATGGAAAATAGTTTTAGGGTTTTATGATGTCCAAGCCCAGTCAAACTCTTCTATATATAGGGCATGGAAAACCTGGTTTTAACACACAACAGAACAAGCAAAATAGTGAGATAGAATAAGGGTTTTAGTTGTTATGTGCGTTTGTGTATTGTGAGCCATTCATTCATCCATTAATGATTGAATTGGGCTGACTTTTGAGTTGTAATTTGTCAAGTCTAAGCTTTGAAGCACGAGTGTGTGTTTACTTGGTTGAAGCTTTTAAGCAAGATCAAGTATGTGTTCTTGAAGAGTGTCTTCTTTCATTGTAATATTTGTTTTTACATCACTGCTGTGATTGAGGGTGAGTGAGTAGGATCTCTTATCTAAGAGTTCTTAGATAGAAGTCACACGGGTAGAGATTAGGTGAAAAGACTGTAACTTGAAGTTGTTTACTGAGAGTCTTTGAACTAATTTTGTTTAGTGGATTTCCTTCCTGGCTTGGTAGCCCCCAGACGTAGGTGAGTTTGCACCGAACTAGGTTAACAATTGCTTGTGTCACTTGTACTATTGTTCTTTATCTTTTATCCTGTTTATGTTGTTCAGATATTAGTGTCGATGCATTACCTTTGACATCTCATATCTTATACCAGAATTTCATTAGTGAAATCGCTTTTCCTGCATGACTCAAGTACTTTAGTTATATCCCGACTTACTCGTATCCCCTGCAGATGTTGTTGTTTCCCCGACTAAGTCCTTTCCATGTTTATATGGAGTTCCTCAAGTTCCCCAGTAGTTTTAAGTCGTAGCATGGCCTACGCATAACTCCTTTATCCCCTAAAATCTTTGTCTCCCTAATGAGTTTTCCTTACGGAAATACATTTTACTCCTACGGACTTTCGGTCTCTCCAATTTCTTTTCCTTTGTGGCAACATTTCCCCACAAAGAATTTACTTTTGCATTCATATCATTTGCATCATGAGGTCTCTTAGGGACAAAATTTTGTTTTTGTGTTATTATTTTAAGCCCATTCTACTTAGTCGACATGAAGATTCTAACCTTCGCCTCCTCAGTTAGAATGTCCTTAAATAGGGGCAGCTGTAAGACCCCAATTTTGACCCTAAGATCCCTCATGCAATTCCATCACAAGTATTAGCATTGGGATCATACCTTGGCATCCTCCTTATCCCTCTTTCATTGGGTTTGTTTTGGGAGAGATCACCAAGCACTTTGTGATTATATCATACTTGTATTTTATCATTTCACTAACCAAAATACCAAAAACATGTCTTTGCATTTGCCTAACTCTTTTGTAGGATGGGCATGATCTCCATTGATTCATCAAGTTCACATCTAGGGTTTGAGACCCTCACGAACAAAGAGTACAACCATGAATTGATCCAAGAATGGTTATAAGCATAATATATGAGTTCCATTGATTCCTACATGTTATATTGATCAAGTTTTCTTCAAGAGTTTGAGGGTGATTTGCCTTGGAAACCTTAGTTTGACTATGTATCTTGAGTAACTTCTCCAACAAGATATCTCACCAATTGATCAAATTTCTTAAGGGACACTTCAGATTTCATTATCTTATGCATATATTATCTACCATGAGCAAAGAAAACTAAGATAATTGGAAGATTAGCAAGTTGGTTGATGGTGGTTGGCCAGATGTATTCATCTGATCAAAACTAGGTCTCTCTAGACCCTATCTCCTACAATTTTCACCATATGAAAATGATTATAAGATAAAACTTACTCTAAGTGACATTCCAAACAACTTTCATGTTGAGACCTAGAGCTATTTTTTCTTGGAAAATCATTTTCTATGTTGAAACATTATAGGTCATTTTGTCTAAACCCTAATTTGAAAGTCAACTTCCCAAGGCCATAACTTGCTCAATTTTTATTAAATGAAAGCTTTCCAAGTTTCACAATCCAATTAAATGTGTCTACTTCAACCTTGATATTTGGAGTGGGAGCTAATTCAACTTTTTTGAGCATGTGATATGAGGTTACATTATAGGTCACTTTTGACCTATACCATTGATCAAGTGATTTTTCCAAACTTCAAAAATGCATAATTGTATCATTTCAAATCCAAATGACACTAAATTGGTGTCCATTTTGAAGGTCGTTGAAATAGATAAAACTTTTATGAAGACACTTTTCTCATTTGAAGCTCATATAAAAAGTTAAGCAACGTGGAACATTGAGACATATGGCTTGAGACTTAGAAAAAATTTGATATGTCAAAAATTTCCAAACTTCCACCTCAAATTTCTTCAAGTTACAAACTCAAAATGGAAAAGTGTTGAGCATAAAAGTTATTCCTCTTGATATCACATTTCCAAAGAGCTCAAATTAATTCATTTTGGACAAGGAATGCATAGGCTGCGCATGGCATGAACATGGTGTCATCACTTGGCAAGGATCAAACTTCAAATCAAAATGTACACTTGCCTTGCAGTCCAAGCTGAATTCAGATCATCTCACACTCATTTGTGGACTTATGGCAATGATTTTATGGGCCTATGCGCGCCCATGCACCCATGCATCATCAATGACCAAATTTGGAAAGTGAATTCATGTGTGCAAAAAGCAATGGATTCAACTATAAATAGAGCCTCATATGCTCAGAAATTGACACACATTAGCGCCAACTTTGATCCCCTAACTCTAACCCTCACATTGCAAAGGATAAACTTGAGAAATTCATTTGAATTTGAGGTTGAATTTCCACTGTTTTGAAATTCAAATCTCTAGGAATCCACAGCCTTTTGAGCATTCAAACCTTCTTCTACAAGCATTTGGAGTGAGATCAAGCACGAGCAAGAGCAAGATCAATTGAATCCCGACCTCCATTGAAAGTATTTTCCAGAAATTTTGATCTCTTTGATTCTCTCAAATTCTGGATCAATTCTATTGATTCTTTGGTTTTCTGAAGTCCTACCAATGTAGGCAAGAAGATTGAGTTGCTTAGAGGCCAAATCGAAGCAACTCAGCTCATGTACCTCAAATTTCAACTCCATGTATCTCTCAATATACTTGGAGTTAGAGTGAATTAAGGCCAGATTCGAACTCATTGCCATTTTTACTTTGAAATCATGTCCTTGTTTTTAATTTTTGTGATGGTTAAAGGTGGACCAGTCCGGTGAGGTCCACCGGAGAAGAAGACCGGAGCTACAGCTCCAGCCATGCGCTGGCATGTCTCACAGCCACATGATCCTCTTGATTTGTTTTAATCTAGAGCGTGCGTTTGAATTACCAATGTTATGGCACGCTGACTTGAGTCCATCGTGGACAGTGCGTTTCTGGCCACTTGATCTGCCACCTCAATTAACGAGGGAGATCAAGTGGTCCACATTTTTTCTGATATTTTAATTTTCGTTTTAATTGCATTATTTTAAATAATTCATATTAAATTCAATATTGATCCAAAAAATATGGGACTTTCATCAAAAAGTTTCAAATATTTTTCTCTTCCATATTCTGAATTAAAATTATATTTTGGATCATTATTAATATTTTTCATGAATTCATTGATTTTGCATTTGTTTTTAATTGTTTAAAAATATTTTTAAATGTCCAAAAATTATGAATTTTTTTCTCCAAGGTCCTTTGACCTTGTTTGACCTATGATAAATCTCATGGCCATTTCTTTGGTGTTTTGATGATATTTTAGGAATTGGACAAATCATATTTAATTTAAATGCACTATTTAGTATTTTTTTAATTTGAATAAACGCCAAATAAATTTGTTGATCAATTGTGATGACTTGTTTATGTTTGACTCTTGTTGTTAGGCCTTGGCCAAGGTTGATTTGACTTTGTTAAATTAATATCATTGGATTTAGGGGATTGATGGAATGTACATTCCATCTCCCAAAATGAATGGATGATATTAATTTGGTAAATATCCTCCTTTGACCAATTTGTGTTTTGATTCATTCCCCTCCCACTTCATCTTATTCCCTTTCTTCATTCATTCATTCCATTTGGCCTATGATATCTCAAAATCCTAAGGCTAGTTGATTGCAAAATTGACATGAGTATGGATGAGATTAGGCCACACGTTTTGCATATTCTTTTTGTGTGTGGTATGTTTCATGAGGATAGTCCATTATACTATGTCTCTAACATTCATTAACACCAAAATTTTATTGCCCGACCTCAAATAGTTGTGACTTCTACATAATTTCAATTACGATTGCTTAATATAGCGTTAAATTTGTGACATAAAAGGCATAAGCATTCTAGTTAGTGAGATTGTAAGTCTCCCCTATTTCATGGTATTGTGTGGAATATGGGCCTTCTTTCCTTCCTTTGGAAGATGTTTTGGCTCAAGGATTCATGCTTGTGATAAGTGGGTTGAGTGTTCTCCAAAGAATGTCTTAAAATGAAAAGCAAAAGCAAAACAATACTAACTTCTAACCTATTAATTACTAACTTTTAATTTCAAGCCCTTACTTTAATGCCATTTAATTTTTGTTTCTATTCATTTTCCATTGTTCATATCTTTCTAATTGTTTATGTTAATGCAATTTTCACTTTGTCCATTTGGATCATATTTTGTTTATGCGTACTTTGCTTGTTTGTGTGGTCTTTGACCATTAATGTACACAATAACAACAAAAACTCTAAAAAACTTTTGTGTGGACTATTGGCTTGATCTTGGACAAATGGACTGAGAATCTAGGCAACCTTCCTATGCTAATGGACTTGGCCAATTCCAACTTGTTGAAGAACCAAGTGCTTGCAATTTGAAACTTCATCTGATATATCATTCAAGATCCTTTTGAGTTCATCTGCAACATGATCATTGTGAAGTTGTTATTTTGAACCTGTGACTTCTGGAATTCATCTGTTGCTGGGCCATTTTGAAGAAGATTATGGAATGGATAAGGTTGGATGTGGCCATCTTTATTTGATGCCTTTCTCTTCAACATAATATAATTGTGCATTTGTGTGTTGCTTGTCTATTGGATTGCTACCCATTTGGTCAGATCTTTTTAACTTTAAACTTTTAATTTTGTGCATAGGATAGTCTCTTCATCTTCTCCCCATTTCTTTAATTTCAAAATCTCTCCCTCCATTTTTTAAAATCTTCTTTGTATGAACTACTTTTGTTCTAAACTTTGACCACTTTTTGCAAAAAAGATAGAAACTTTGGCCTTATGCCATTGCATTTTCAAACTTCTTCTTTTAAATCAAACTTCTAAATAGACTTAACTATACTTGACTTAAACTTTCGAAAAGCCAAAAAGAATTAACTCATTCAAAACACTTTCAGACCTTTGTGCCTTTAAAACTTAATCTTTGTTAAAAACAATGCATCCACTTTGAAATTTGTATCACGAACTACGAGGTTTTGATCCCTCATTTTTATGTTGGTACTAAGGCACAAGACCGAAGGTCTTATCAAACACAAAAATATAATTAATGAATTCTTTTCTCATCCCCCCATTCTATTTGTTTTAAACATCACTTTATACCAAGTACATATGCACACAAAAAGGGCTCCCTAGGAGTACCTAGGACACTTTGGGTGCTAACACCTTCCCTCTGTGTAACCATCCCCCTTACCTGTAATCTCTGACATTTTTTTAGTTTTGATTTGAAAATTTCTTACTTTTGGGTTTTGTTCGTACTTTTTCCCTTTTCCTTTGGAAACAATAAAAGCGCGGTGGCGACTCTTGTTATTTGATCTCTAGCTTGTCAATAGCTTGATGATCATGAATTTCCCGCTACAAGTAGTTGCAAAATAATACACCATTTAGTGCGGTCCATTACAAATCTCACAACAGACAATTGGAATAGGTTAGACTTGTGCTACCTGTTGGGTACCTATATTCATCGCCTTCAGCTTCTTCTCTACTTCAGTAGCTATAGTATCTTCTATACGAATTCTATTGGTTTCCATCTTCAAATCGATAACCCCATCCGATTTACTTACACATTTGTCGTACAGCAACAGGTGCTCATTAGGAGCAATGGCTTCAATGATCTTTTTGATACTGGTGGCTGTTGAGAAATGGGTTGAGTCGCCGACTGCGGTATTAATGAACTATTTGGTCTTTATTTTGAGACCATTCACAAACATATGCAACTGTTCTGTTGGATCCATATTATGAGTTGGGCAGGCTACCAGGACCCTTTTGAATCTCTTGTAGGCATGTCCCAAGGATTCCCCGTCTTTCTGCTTAAAATTCAGAATTTCATACCTCTTCCTCAAAAAAACCGATGTTGGAAAATACTCATTCAGGAAGGCTTTTTCCATCTCTTCCCAAGATGTAATGCTACCGCCTGGGAAAGAATAGAACCATTCTTCGGCTTCTTCCGCTAAGGTGAAGGGGAACATTCTTAACTTCTTAGCTTCTTTGGTGTGACCATCAATTTTTAGAGTGTTGCTCATGGTCAGAAACCTCTACAAATGCTTGTTTGCATCTTCATTTACCTTTCCAGTGAAATGATTTCTTTCAAGTTGATTAATCGTCCTAGGATGTAACTGGAAATTAGCCACATTCACTGGTTGGTTGACAATTGTTAATCTTCCGGTTGGTGCATTTGCGCCTCCGTAGTCACCCAACAGTCTTTCTGGTGGCGGTGGGTTCTCTCCCCTTATTTCGATCTCTCTCTCCGAACCTGAGTTTGAACCTGAATGAATGGAAGGTTGTTCTTCTTCTGATTCCAGTCTTGCCAATCGAGCTTGTTTGAGTCTTACCTGCAATGTTTTTTCGATTTCTGCGTCAAAAGGAAAATCAGTTGAGGTCTTACCTCGCATACAAATATCAGACACAAATTAGTTGATAATGATTGAAATAAATAATTAAAAGAACAGAGAATAAATTTTATTTGTATAGCAACAAAATTTCAATTGAAATAATTTAAACTTTATATTTGGCAGTCCCCGGCAACAGCGCCAAAAACATGATCGGGAAAATAGTAAGTGTACTATTTTACCGATGTAGTAATAATAGGGACGTTTCCCAACTATTGATCTTGAGGATTGTGCAGTAATATGAGTTTAAGTTGTGATTCAATTAAACAAAACATATAGTTGAAGGTTTGTGATAAATCACTCTCTAATGGAATTAGAAGTAATATAGAATAAAGCTTTTACACAATTTATAAAATTATGTCAAGGATGGTGTATGATTATCTCCTGTAATGGCCTTGAATATATATCTCCTCAAACAGTTCAAAAATGCAATTACCAGATCTTAAAATTGTTTCCTCCTAAAACCTTAGAGGGAAACCTTTGGTCATTCATTCTAATCTCTGTCGTAACGTGAAAAACAACCGGCGGGAAAAATACAGAGCCACCACCGACGCTATTCATCCTCTGACGGAAAGGGAACGCAGGACTAACCTAAGAAAGGGAAAGGAACGGTCTTACGACCAGAGATTGCAAGGTACGGGAGCCGGTTACGCAAGGGGAAGGTATTAGCACCCCTCACGTCCGCCGTACTCGACGGGACCCATGCTCAAAAGAATAGGAAAAGGTTGCTAATAAACTGCTCAAAAAACTGCACAAACTGGAATGATAAAACAGGTGAAAGAGACGGAGGAAGTGGACTCGGCAGGATGTCGCATCCTGGGCCTACGTAGTTTGTTAGAAACAAACATCAGAGTCGATGTAGTTCGGGGAAATGGGGAACATGCTCGCTAGGACATCGCATCCTATGCCTACGTATCTTCTCTATCCAGAGTAAGAATCAGAGCACTCGTAGCTCGGCTAACGCACGCCGAAACAAAACACCAAAAAGAAGACGTTGAGACGTCAAAAGAAACACTCAAAAGGAAATAGAATTCCAATACATGGGCTTATATCCGACTCCAAACAATCAACACAAAAGGAAACAGAATGCCAATACATGGACTTATATCTGACTCCTAACAACAACAAACAAACAGGAAACAGAATGCCGATGCATGGACTTATATCCGACTCCAAACAATAACAAACAAAAGGAAACAAAATGCCAATACATGTACTTACATCCGACTCCAAACAATAGCACACGCTAACCAGCGAACACCAAAGAAAAAGGTTATCAGATTGACAAACTAATAGGGAGTCTGGAACTCAAGCCTAATAGTTGTCACACAAACACAAAGAGACGCTGAGACATCAAAAGAAACAAAAAGGTTGCCCGGAGAGATCGAGCGAGATCTCCTGCCTACGTATCTCATCTGGTATGAGAATCAGGGCGACGTAGTTCCCCTTAACAGGGGTACAACTCTCTCCTAACCATAGACCAGGGAGACAACAAACTAATAGGGAGACTAAGACTCGAGCCTAAAAGTTGTCATGCAATCAAATAATCCCTAAGTTAAGGTCTCTAATCAGAACCTAACTCACACAGGAAGCAAGTCAGCTCAAACAACAAATAAACATCACCACAAGTGAACAAGCATCACTCGCTATATCCAAACAAGAGGCTCAGACAAATGGTTGGGCTTTAGTCAAGAGGGGTCATATCAACCTCGACAAACAAGCCAAAACTGTAGGGGTATGCTGAAGCTCTTAACCACTAACATTGGGAGTTAGGGTGAAGCTGATGAAATATGGTAATGAGGATGAGACCTCATGTTCTTAACCCTGGCCTGGGTGAGCTTGAATCAAAGAAAGCGTGGGGATCCAGAAAGAGGGACCCTATTCCACTTGATTGACTCTATACACAAATCTTAGGTACTTGTTCAAGAGCATCAGCACGTAGTGCGAGCATAATGAACGACTCACTGAATAACAGGGGATTGACTACTAATCCCTTCTATCTGTCAATTGCCTCATTTGGAGGACTTATCAAGTAGCACATGCCTCATTTAGAGGTCTTTGGCACAAATGTAAACAATCACAATCAGAGCCTCTTAAGGAGGACTTCAGCCAAATGCCTGCCAAAAAGGTGACAGGACTTCCAGACTACATGGAGTAAGAGAGTGGCTACCTAAGTGGTGTATCAACCACACTCCAAAGCTTAAGCAAAAGCTAGCTAGCAACTAATGTACCTGTAAAAAAGTCAAACAGTTAATATTGCATTCAGAAAACCAACAGTCAACAGTTTTACACAATGCAAATCACAAGTGCAAGCAATCAAATGAGTTCATCATATCCATTGACCTACAACACAACAATAGTTAGTAATCAAAGGTATTTGGCATCTCAAAAAGGGTAAGAAACTCAACCATTAATGCAAAATGTCCAAACCTGAAACACAAAGCACAATTAGATTATGTATAAAACACTAGTGCAAAGATTAAGGTCAAAACCAAATCAAATGATCAAAACAGAACTCAATCTTTCCCATGATGCACATTCAATCAATCAAGAAAAGGTCCTCAAAAGGACCAGCATCAACTCATAAGGCAAATGCTTCAAACAATCCATGTTACGCAAAGGCAAACAATGTGATCAAAGTTGGACATCCAAATTAGAAAATCCAAATCAAAACAGAAACACAAGCAATGACATTGAAAATTTTTATGTGAGCTTATCATGTTATGAATGATCATCATGCAAAAAATTAAATCCAGAAGAGCTCAAATGATAGGTGAATGAAAATGTACAAATGCAACATTACAAATGTGACACAAATTGTCACACTACATGTTCATGTGTCCAAAACAGTGATGGCATATGATAAAAACTCCAAACAAAAGCCAAAAAATCATATCACATGTGAAGATCAAGCATGCAAAATTTCAGATCAATTGGATTAACCATGAGCATTTCACAAAGCATTTATCATGACATATCAATTTGACACCATGTTCAATCAAAAATCCCAAAGTAAAAATCCAGAAGCAAACAATTCATGAAATAAATCCTATAAAAAACTAGACATTAAAACAAGATCAGGAAAAAAAATTGGGATCAATTTGAAGCATTATACTATTTTTTATGATTTTTTAAATTCAGAAGATGCACAAACCAAGTATCGAACACACGCAAGCAAGGGAAATAAGAATTCAAAAAATTAAATTCAGAAACATGCAGCACCAGGGAATCGAACACACGCATGCATGGACAATGGCACTCATGAAACGCTGTGTTTCATTAAAACGCGTGGCAGCCACATCAACAAGTCAAAGCACACTCAGGCGCGGTCAAACAAATGCAAGCCAATCAAATAGCCAAGCCAGCGTACACATCAGACGCCACGCACGCAAACCCTAGGAACACGCAGAGACGCCGGAACAGTGGTTCCGATCGTCTTCCCCGGTGGAATTCCGGTGGAGGCTCATGAAAATTTTCCAGAACCTTACAAATTATATATGGTTCGAAAGGTCTTGCAACATAGATCACGAATATCACATTAAAACAACCTAAAACCTCATGGATTCTACGGATCGAGCAAGAACATTTTGGATCTCAAAACTTTAATTCATCACCACATGCTCATTTCTCAATCATTTTCAAAATTAAACATATCAGCATGCTCAGCATCAAGAGATCTACATAATCAGGTCAAGAAAATAGCAAAAGGAATGGATCGATTTTCACCTACTTGGAAATGGCAGTTGATGAATTCGTGTCCTCAGGCTTCCAAACTCTCCAGATCTCTTCCTATGCTTGTATCTTGAAGCTTTATGCACAAAGAATCACTTGAATCTGCTCGAATCCAGCTCAATTTCAGAAATCCATCTTCATCTTCATGCACTCGATCTGCTTGAAAACTAGCTCAATTGTCCAATCCAATGGTTGAATCTTGCTCAGAATTCCACAAGGATCATGAATATGCAAAGAGATTGATGAATCATGTGAAGAAAAATGAATTTCGAAGAGAGAGAAAAATTGGAGGGAAATGTGAATTTTGATCTGAATTTCTGTTCCCAGTAAAAACAGTTAGGGTTTGGCTTTTATATGATGTGTTAATCACAATGCTAATCCACTTAGGCCTTGGTTAATCAAGATTAGTGAAATATGGAGAAAAATGCAAATTTGGAAATGTGAGCTTGCATGGTCATGTAGTACGTGAACAGTACCATGTTATGCTTCAAATTCACTTAAAACCAACTAATAAACATGATGGAAGAGGTATTTTGTTTGTATCATCAACCAAATTTGAATTGTGAGATTTCCCTCCAAAATGCACATGTGAGAAATGATGATCATATGAACTTCTTCCATGCATGGCAAATGTTGATTTGGAATGTATTGGTCATGAGGAGTATTTTGCAAAAAGAATGGACCAAATTGGAGTTTTGTATCAAAAGTTATGTCACTTTGAACTTCCATGCACACCTTGTGATCATTTGTCCATAACTTCTCAACCGTTCATCATATGGACATGATTTAGGGCTTTTTGAAAAGGGGAGACAAAGATCTACAACTTTTGATGTTCACCAAAAATCCATTTGAAGCTTCTTTGATGTTGGAAAATCAAGTTGAATATGGACCAAAAACTTGCCATTTTTGGAAACTTTGAATTACAAGTCATTATCCATTTTTAGTAACTTTTGTCAGGACCTTTGAATCTTCAAGATAGATGTTTGAAATGATGAATAGACCTCTTTTGAACATGAATGAAGTGTCTCAACTCATTTCCCCAACTCATAGCCCTTAGTTGACTGCACAATTGACTTTTATGGTCCTCAGATGACCTGGAAATGTACTGATGAATTTGGGCCTCTACCACTTGGTAAAATTGCTTCAAAATGAAACCCTAGCTCATATAAGCTCTTTAGAATAATCATGTGGTCTCCTTTGCACAAAGGATTCTCTTGATGCCAATTCTAATTGCCATGATGGAATGCAATATGGAATGTGAAACGACCTAAAAAAATGAATGCATGAATGGGGAGGGCAAATTTGAGGTGCTACAATCTCGAAGTCCTTAGGTGATTATAATGAAACCAAGCCTTTTGAAATAACAAGCTATAACCAGTAACTATATGGTATCCCTAGCCCTAGGTGATATCTACTACAGTTTCACTGTGCAAAAACCTTAACAATTGAAATCCTGCAAATTATTAACCATATAATAATCCTTATTTTTCTCATAACGAAAGCGTTAAAAACATTGCACAATGAAATTAACAAACAAACATAATATTGAAGGAATTACAAATTCATAGTCATTACACAATCAAATAAGGGACACCCCCTGGCATTGGGGGGTTTAGCCACTCATATTATATAAAGAAGATACAACATATAATTTAGACACTACAAGAATAAGAGGATTTCGTTGATCTTCAATCGCATCCGCTCTTGAAGGACCTCCGTTCTCCGCAACTCTTGATCGTTCCAATCTTAATCGTACCAATTCTCTCTCGTTTAAAAAAATTCCTCGTTCTCTATCTCCAAAAGTCCCCTAAGTAGTTACTCATCGAATATTAGATGTAGAAAATGTCTAAAATGCCCTCCGGGACCAGTAATGCCAAAAAAAACTAGGAAAATTAGAAGATGAGGTGTCCAAGCCAACACTGGTCGTGCCAGGCAACACGGTCGACCGTGATGGCTTACTGCTGCCAACTCTCCAACACGCCCCTGCCATGACTGCTGACACGGGCACCCATGTCAGCTCCCTGTTTTAGCTGATGGGCCTCTTCTTTCTTCCTTCCCCTGACACGGGTCGTGTCAGGCAACACGGGTGGCCGTGTTAGGGCTACTGAAACTTCAAAATTCTTCTTCCGATGAGCCTGGAACGCTCGATTCCCTTGGCAAGTCTTTGGGTATTCTTGATTGCACCTAAAACCAACCAAACTACCAGAAGGAGGCATAAAATGGAGTATATTGACGAAAACCGAAGATAATAATCAAAACAGAATGGAAATGCAAACATCTAATTTACTAAACAAAATAACATAAACAAGTAGAATTGGAGACTGATCACCTCCCCACTGACACTGAATTAGTTTCTCCTTCCTTCCTCTTGGAGAAACTCCAACCATATTTCTCGTTGGCTGATGCTTCTTCTTTAGACAAACGTCCTTCACGGACTCCTTCTTCTATCTTCATCCCCATGTTTACCCTTTTGGTAAAATCATTGGGGACACTTGCAATCATACGTTCGTAATAAAACGAATGCAACGTATTCAAGAAGATCTTTGTCATTTCCTTCTCTTCAAGAGGTGGACTTATTTGAGCAGCCAATTCTCTCCATCTTTGGGTGTATTCTTTTAATGTCTCCTTGTCTTTCTGAGACATTGACCTCAAATGGTCTCTATCAAACGTCATATCCACGTTGTACTTATACTACTTGAAAAAGGCCTCACCTAAGTCATTGAAAGTACGGATGCTTGCACTGTCCAGACCCATGTACCACCTTAAGGCAGCTCCAGTTAAACTATCTTGGAAATAGTGAATCAACAACTGATCATTATCAGTCTGAGTAGACATTTTTCTGGCATACATAACAATATGGCTTAGCGGGCAAGTATTCCCTTTGTACTTTTCAAAGTTCGGGAACTTGAATTTCACTGGGATCTTAACATTGGGGACTAAGCAGAGTTCAGCAGCACTCTTCTTAAACAAGTTTTTCCCTCTCAGAGTCTTTAACTCTTTGCGTAGCTCGAGGAATTGATCTTTCATTTCATCCATCTTCTCGTATACATCTGGACCCTCAGACGGCTCAAAGTAGTAAATAGTGTCCTCAAAACGAGGAAGAGTGTGAACAACCGGAGGTGGCACTGACATGACCGGGCTAGATACCGACAGAGAAACAAATATGGGTGCATACCCTTCTGGCATAAAATTTGACGGCACTCCCCAAGGGAACCCAGCAGGCATAGAAGGAATGGGTTGACTAGCAGTAGTAATAGGAACAATTGCATAAGCAATCTCAGAAATAACGGTCTGCTGAGGAGGAGGAGTTGCAGGAGACGGTGATGACTGATTCTGAGCAGCAATGACAGAGTCCATTAGCGTCGTAAGTTTGGAGATCTCATCCTTTAGCTCTCGGTTCTCTTGCTCTAGATGCTCCATTCTCTTCGGTTAATTAGCACGAGCATTATAGCGATGAGTCAGCTTGGCTGATGCACAGAAGAAGAACTGATAAGACATCTGGCGACAGAAACCTGATATGCAAATGATGCATGTAATTCAATGTTTTTTATTGTTTTTAATTGCAAGGAACATATGAAGTCCTATTTGCAAATATATATACAGATAATAATAACAACAATTTTATTGACCATAAAATCTCTTTTTATTCATGAAATTTGGAAGGGTTACACTGAGTACAATTTCAGAAACCAAAGTACAAATACAAGAGAAAAGGAAAATGTCATCCTAAGGATCCCTAGCAACTGCATCAGATGATCTGGCTATGGGGGCATACTTCCTTTGGATGCGTCGAATCTTAGACTCAAAGGATGTCTTCGTCTGAGCCTTCTCGAGGACTAGCTAATCAACAATCTTCTTCTAAGCACCGGAAGGCTGAGGCATACTAGAAGAAGATAGAACCTCTGGCTCTCTTTGTCTCTTCACTGCTCGGTCTTCAAGAATATTGATAAGTGCATCATTGTCTTTCGACTCAAGATTCAACTCTTCAGGGTTTCGGCTCAAATTATGGAACCGCTCTTCCCACATATCTCCCTCTTGATTCATCTTGGTGAGTGCATCTTCCAACTCCTCTACGTCTTGGTTAGGGAGAGTTGATGGCTTAGCCATAACCACAGACATAGGTCAGATGAAGAGCTTCAGCTATAACATGAGATCTCAGGATCTCCTCTAATCCACTAAAAGGTACCTTGTCATATACGGGTATACCCAAGAGATGAGCATCCTCCTCCAACATAGGCATAAGCTGGTAATTTGGAAAAGGGAAGCACCGATAAAAAGGGTCATAGAACTGAACAAAAACACTTAGAAGTCCTTCAACCACATCAGTAGATAACACAGATAAAAGCTTCCCATGACATTGCTTGAAGTCCAAGGGATCTAATACAAAAGATGACAATTTCCATAGCTCTTTCAAATCAGGACATCTGAAACTGTACTTCTTAGTGTTCCTTCGTCCACAATCCATGGTCTGAAAATATTTGCAAATAAGACCTTAGTTCCTTGAAAATTTAATTTATGTGATGGATGTCATGATATGCATGTATGCATGAATGCAACAATCACACACAAGGGATCACACACAAGGCAAATACAAACAAAGGTCAAGGGATGGATCAAGTCATCATCAAGATCAATCATCCATTTTGGTGGATTACGGTTTTCACCTTATCAACACCCAAGTTCCATTGATATTGACAAGACTTGATCGGATCAACCAAGAATCAAAGGGTTTCTTGTGAGTCACGAGCATGGAGTCGGGTTAAGAACCATCCCAAAGGAGTGTACTAAGGATAAAAACATGTAAATCATGTTCTAAGAAGTTCCCAGAGACTTAATCCCATCTATCAGATTTTATAGGTTAGGATGACTGACTCATCAATCCAGAATATTCTCAAGAGAAACTCGTCTAAGTGTAGTATCGTGTAACAATTGTAATCAAGCCTACACCTGAACAGTCTTTGCACTACGTCCTAAAAAGGCCAATTTGGGTTAAATGTTCTATGGTCCTTAGCTTCTCGGACCCCAAATTAGAGAAAGTAATGCCCATCCACAAATAACTTGTGTGGCATTAGTAACTCCAAAGAGGTCTCCACTGAGTAGATGGATCTTAAGCCAACTTGTTAAGGACTATTCCACACAAGTTGAACATGACTATACCATCCTGTTATCTTAATTGCACTCAAGTTTGGGTTAGAACTTATCTCACCACTCAGAGATCACCAAGCACAACAGACAGATTATATTACACAAATAATATACAAAGATCAAATATACACATATATACACATAAAAAAAGTAGGCTAAACCCACTACGGACTACTCCCCAGTAGAATCTCCACTTAATTTATGTAGTGGTAAATTCATGACCATCAAGCTATGGATAAGCATAACATCAATAAAACCAGAGTCACCACCGCACTTTTATTATCTCTAAAGGAAAAGGGAAAAGTACGAACAAAACCCAAAGATAAGAAGTTTTCAAATCAAAACTAATAAAATGTCAAAGATTATAGGTAAGGGGGTTGGTTACACAAAGGGAAGGTTTTAGCACCCAAAGTATCCTAGGTACTCCTAGGGTGCCCTTTTTATGTGTGCATATGTTTTTGGTATATATGATGTTTGAGAAAAATAGAGTGTGGGGTGAGAAAAGAACTTATTGATTATATTTTTGTATGTGACAAGACCTTCGGTCTTGTGCCTACGTACCAACATAAAAATGAGGGATCAAAACCTCATAGTTCATGGTAAAAATTTCAAATAGGTTGTTGAATTGCTTTTAACAAAACTTTAATAAGAAAAGGCACAAAGGGCCAAAAATTTGAATGGAGTTATTAGTTCTTTTTGTCTTTTGAAATTTAAGTCAATATGATTAACTTTATTTACAAATTTTATTTAAGAAAGAGTTTTAAAATTCAATGGCATAAGACTAAAGTTTCTAATAATCAAAACAAAGTCTAAGCCTGAAATCACAAGCAAAGAAGGTTTTTTAAAAAGGGGAGAGATTTTGAAATTAAAGAAGTGGGAGGAGATGAAGAGGATATCCTAAGCACAAATTTAAAAGTTAAGAGTTGAAAAGATCTAACCAATGGGATGCAATCCAATAGACAAGAATGTTATATAGAAATCCATTTTCCTTTGGACTTTAAACAATCAATAGTCAATAAGCAATGAGTAATATCCAGACATCATGAAGATCAAGGCATCAAATAAAGATGGCCACATACAAGCAAGCACTTCAATAGCTAACAGTCTTCATTGTCTTCCCATGTATCGGATGAAATATTCCTTTATCAACTTAGAACAAAGCATCAGACACAAGATCAAAATAATAATTAAGCACCAAGACAAAGTAGTAGATGAATTCAAACAATTCCTAAGGCTTGCAACAGATGAAAGATCAGTTCACAATAGCTTGGTCTCAAAATGTTGGCATTGGCCAAGTCCTTTTGCATAGAGAATGCTTCCTAATTCTAAGTCTAAGAGTTCAGATCAAGATCAACAGTCCACCAAATGTTTTTAGGGTATTTGTTGTTATTAGGTATTTTAAGGTCCTAAGACCATAAACAAAATCAAAACACACAAACAATATATAGAATCACAAGACATGGCTCAAACGAGCAAAGTAAAAATGATATATATATATATAAACAAGTTATATGAAATGTAAATGGCAATGAATGATAAAGGACTGAAATTTAAATTACAATAATAGTAACTGACTTGAAAGTAAAGCAATATTAACAAGAGTTAGTCAAATGATAGTTAAAAGTTAGTCAAGTGTTAGTGGTGATTTTAATTGATTAAGTCATTCTTTGGATAACACTCAACCATTCATTCAGAAGTATGAATCCTTAAACCAAGTCATCTTCCATGAGAAGGGCTCCAACTTGGATAATTCAACAAGTATGCCACTAGCTCCTATGAAAGTAAAAAAAGGTTAAGTCTTCACACAATTCCATGAACAATAGGAGACTTACAATCTCACTTACTAGAATGATATGCCTTGAGGGTCAAATTTATCTTTATGTTAAGAAATCGTAATTGAACTTATGTAGAAGTCACAACTATCTGAGGCCGGGCAATAAAAGTTTAGGTGTTAATGCATGTTAGAGATTTGGTATGAAGAACCAAGCTCCTAAAACATATCACACACTAAAATCAAAAGATCAAAAGGGAGGGACCTATCTCAGTCACACTTGGATTGATTCATCTGACACGAGGTCATTGATGAATCAATTAGCCTTTAGACATTAGAGATTTCATTGGTCAAATGATGGAATGGGGAAGAATAGGGATGAAGATGAAGAGGGAGGGGAAGATAGCAACACAAATTGATCATGGGAGGACTTTCATCAAATCAAAATCATCCATTCATTTTGGGAGATGAAATGTACATTTCATCAATCCCCTAAATCCAATGGTTTTGACCCAACAAAATTCAAATCAACCTTGACCAAGGCCCAAATAGAAAGTCAAACATCAGAAGACCATAAAAATGGCTCAACAACATTTTTAAGCATTTAATCAATTAAAAATCAATTTAAAAATGAATTAAAATACATTATAATATGGTCAAAACCTATAATCCCTTAAAAGCACCAAATAAATGGCCAAGGGATTTATCCTAGGTCAAACAAGATCAAAGGACCTTAGACAAAAAATTTCATAATTTTTGAAAAGTCATAAGCATATTTAAACAATTAAAAATATGCACAAAAACAGTTAATTCATGAAAAATACCAAAATTAGCCCAAAAAATAATTTTGATTCAAAATATTGAATAGAAAAATATTTATAGATTTTTGGTGAAAGTTCCATATTTTTTGGATTAAAAAGGGATTTATTATGAATTAAACAAAATAAGGTAAATAAATGGAAAATCAGAAAATAACAAAAATCCGGGCCCATCAGATCTCCCTCATTAATTGAGGTGGCAGATCCGATGGCCACACGCGCGTATTCCACCATATGCCTTAGTCAATGCGCTGCAGGCTTGGTAATTAAAAGGAAAGGCCATGATTAAAAATATTTGGATGGATCAAATGGTTGAGAACACGCCACCACACCACCATAGTTAGGGCTCTGGTCATCTTCTCTGGTGAGCTTCACCGGACTGGATGACCAACAACCATCACCAAAATTAAAAATAAGGACATGATTTTGAAGGAAAAATGCTCAGGAGCTCGAATATGGCCTCAATTCTCTCCAATTCCAAGTATATTCAAAGATACAGGGATTTGAATTTTGAGGATCATGATCTGAGTTGCTTCGATTTGACCTCAAAGCAACTCAATCTTGTTTCCTACATTGGTAGGACTTTAGCAAATCAACAATCAATCAAAATGGATGATAAATAAGAGAGAATCGAAGAAGAAAAGTTTATGAAAATTCACCTTCGAGGAGCTTCGAATTGGCTTGATCTTGCTTCCAATTTGGCTTGGCTTGACTCTAGAAGCTTGCAGAAGATGATTTGGATGGTTAAAATGCTTGGACTCTTGGAGTTTCAATTCAAAAACAGAATGATAATTGAAACTCAATTTCTCAAGAAATCTTCAATTTTATCCTTTCAATGGGGTTTGGGAGAGAATGGGGACGAAGCTTTGGCAAGAGGGACCCATTTCTGAGCTCAAGGCACTTGTATTTATAGGCTTGCTCCTTGCTTTTTGAAGACTTCAATTCAAAATTCAAAAATAGAAATGATCTCATGCATGCTTTCATGGGTGTGTACAAAGCCCAATCAATGATTGTAGCGGTGTATTCGTCGCTATATGATTTATTGATTAAATCAAAAGCAAAGCATACAATGAATCGAGTCGCCACCGCACTTTTATTTATCCAAAGGACTAGCTAAAAAGCGAACAAAAGCCTAAGAAGTTTTACACATAGAAAACTAATGAAAAGATCAGAGAGTATGGGTAAGGGGTAAATTACGCAATGGGAAGGTGTTAGGCACCCAATGCGTCCTAGGTACTCCTAGGGAGCCCTTTTCACACTTGTTGTATAAAAAGATGTTTATTTGTTTTTGACATATTGTGCAAACATGAATGGGATGATGAGAAAAGAATATACAATTTTTATTGTTTTTGTGTTTGAACGGATGAACCCGTTGCCTACGTACCTTCCATCAAAGGTAAGGATCAAAACGCCGTAGTTCGGCTAAAAGATTTCCAAAAGTTAGTGGATTCAATTTTAAACACAAGCCCTAAGGTCTTACGTTATCCACAGGAGAAAACTCAACCTTATGAAACAACGAGTCCACCATGTGAGAAAAGCTTCAACTTGCTAGTGAGGGGTTAACCCTATAATAAGCAAGGAAGACTTACAATTCAATCAACTAAGGACAAATAGGTGAGATTAACATCAACCAATTAGGATAAATCAAACATATGGCTAATGTATGAAAACTTAACAAGAATGGACAAAGCCACAAAACAATTGAATGGGTGGAGTTAATTGATTATGATTATTCATGAAAGTAGGGTCAAAGTACGATTAAGATTGATTCAAAATAAGTATTATGAAATGGAGTTTGAAAAGTCAAGGACTTAGGGTCCAGGTTTCTAATTTGAAAGCATGGAGATGTTTGCACAATATTTATCTCAAGTTTTGAAAGCAACGTGTGAACAGGTTTAGGACAAAGAGGGATGAACGGATGAAGATGGAGTGTAAAACTTCCTAGAAGGTTCACCTCTTGAAATCATATAGAAGATGACTCAAGTGTGTCCTTTGGAATAGGCAATGAGCAATAATAAACAAGCAAAGCAAAGGAAGAAAGTCAACAAAAGCGGATACCGGATGCCAATTACTGGACTTATACCAATCTCCTAAAACAAAACCGGATATCAGAGGCCACTCTATGGACTTATACCAATCTCCTCAACAAAGAAATAGAAAAAATGGATACCGGATGCCAATCTATCTGGACTTATACCAATCTCCAACAAAGCAAAACAACACTTGGATGTCAGATGCCAATCTATCTGGGCTTACTCTAACCTCCAACATATGATCATAGGAAAAACAAATGCCAAATTACATGGACTTACAATTGCATCCTCACATACAACAAGCAAATGCATCAAGCAAAGAGAAGATGAGTGGCCAATGAAATGGTCTTATACTCACTTCCATATCATAGGAACAATGGCCAATGAGTGGTCTTACAATTGTCCTCAATGGGCAATCAACAAGGATATGTCACAAAGACAAATGAAATGATCACGCACTAATGAGCAATTAATGATGATAAATGCACAAATCATACAAGCAAACATGTACAAATGAACTAAGTAATCAATCAACCAAAGTCATTCAGCACACACTATAACCAAACAATTAGGCTCATACAAAGGGTTAGGCATTAAAGCCAACTGGAATAGGGTTAATAATGCTCTTAACCTTGACATTGAGAGCCAAGGTGAAGCAGATGAAAGGATATGAGGGGGTGTGCCTCATTGCTCTTATCCCTGGTCAGGGAGAGCATTGAATATTAGAAGGTGTGGGAGTTCAGAAAGTAGGAACTCTCTCCACAGATTATTGACTCGATTGATCTTGGGCTTTTACTCACTATGCATCAACACATGTGGTGTGAGCAAGGTGAGTGACACACAGAATAGTAGGAGATAGGCTACATATCTCTTGGGTTCTACCAATTGCCTTATTCAAAGGACTTTTCCTGCTTGGGACAAAAGTAAACAATCACAAACATCGCCTCTTAAGGAGGACTTCAGACAGTTGCCTGGCCAAGTAACAGGCCAGGTCTTCCAGACTACATGAAGAAGAAAGTGTTATACCTCAATGCAAATGCTATCAAGCAAAGCAATGCAAGTTCTCAAAGAATTATTAGCAACTAATGGTACCTGAAATCAATCAAATAAAATCAGTATACAACTCAAATTCAAAACCAATATAAGATAAGGATCAACCCAATCAATCCCATGTGCAAAGCACAAAGCTCAAAGCATATGAGCTAAGCATCCTACAAAACAAACAAGTTAGTTCATGACAAACAATCAAACTCAATTAACTTGCATTAATCTTCTTAAAGCATTTGCTTCTTAACCTGAAAAGCAAACTCAAACATGAGAAACAAGACCACTAGGACAAGCCTAGGGTCAAAAGGAGATAAAGAAAAAAAATCAAAACAGCAAGTGAAAGCTATCCAAAATCAAGTTCAAATAATTAAGAAACAAACCCAAGTGGTTTCACATTCATATCATTCATCATTATCATTTCACAAACAAATTAGGTCAAAGCATGTCATATAGAACCTCAAAGAAGTCAACAGAAAAACTCCACTCAAATCCAATCACAAATATTTCAATAAATCCTCAAATAATTCATGATCAAACATCATCCACAACATGATAAGCATACCAAATTTCAGCTCATTTGGATCAAGGGAAGTAGGTCAATGAAAATCAGAAAGTCAAAGCAAGTTCAAGCAAACTCATACAAAGCATCAAAACATGCACCAACTTCAATTAATCATAAAACAGAAACAAAACATGATAAATGAATGGGACCAAAGCCATGATAAACTTCAAGATGTCTACATTACTCATGCCAAATTTCATATCCATCCAATTAATAACCAGAATTTCACAAACCAAATACAAACATGTATCACAACAAATCAACAAATGACCAAACAGGGGAGAAAATTCCAATCAAATAGGAAATGCCATCAATAATTCCATTAAAATTCACATGTATTCTCAACATCCATAAGTATCTTCATGCAAAAATCAAGACCATTTTGAGTTCAATAAGCATGGTAATAAAAATCAAGAAGTTGGACATGAATGGTGTGACACAAATTGTCACACCTCTATTCAAAAAAATATATCTCATCAACCAGCAATGATAAAATTACAAACTCTATACCAAAATCACCATGAACATGTCTAGTTTAAGCACAAAAATTTGAGAGGCATTGGATTAAGTATCATCATTTCACAAGCAAAATGGCATGGCATACACAAATTGGACACACATGAACAAACCCTAGGCATTTTTAAAATCTACACGTGCATAATTTCTGGAAAAAAACCATAAAAAACTAGAGATCATGAGGAGCATTTCACAAAAAATTGCATCAAATTTGGATTAAAATTGGGTGAGTTATGAATTTTCTAAGATTGGCATACCAAATGAAATAAATATTGAAAAAAAGAAATAAATTAAATGAAATATAACACGGACGATGGCATTCTGGTAATTATGGAGCTCACTAAGTGAAACGCCGCGTTTCACTTAGTGGCGTGGCAGCCAGCGATTGGATTCATGGGCAAAAAACCGCGGAACGCATGCAGGACACGGGATTTGAAGATCAAACACGGGTTTTGAGCAAAATATTTAGGGTTTTGAACGTGTTCTTCATCATTTTTTCCAGATTTTCCAGCAAGAACATTTTGTAACCAAAATCAACAAACAATATACCATTGGGTTCATCTCCTAATGCTCATCAATAATCCAACATTCATTAACCCTAATTCGAGCTAACATGGAAGAAACAAGCAACATAACATTCACATATGAAACTTCATGTCAACATAACTTTCACAATACTTGATGAAATTTCACGATTCAAAGCTCATTACAACCAGCATGGAAAGATCTATAACAAGCATATCATGATTTCATCATTGGCAAGGTTCGAAAATTTACCTGATTTGAAGAACAGTGTTGATTCGTGGTTGTTTGGCTTGGACCAGTTGAAACAGATGCGCCTTGATGTTTGTATTGATGAATGGAAGTAGGATTTGGAGCTCAGCTTGCACAATCTAGCTCAAACAAGCAGCTGCCATGAATGAAGCTTCTTCCAACAGTTCAAGGAAACAGCTCCACAGTTGTGATTCTTGGCCACAAAACTATCCCAAAAGACTCGTGTGTGTTGAAACAATAAGAGCCAATGCAAGCTCTATGAGGATTTTTGCAGAAAAACCATATGAAGAATGAGAGAGTTTTTGAGAGAAAAAGGTTTGGATCTCAGTTTTTGTCAATTGTGGCTAGGGTTTTCAGTCTGAAATATGCAATATATACCTCTGATTAACAATGCCTAAACTTGGTTAGTGGAATGGTAAATGAGATTAGCTCAAATGGAGGTGTTTTGGTCAATTTGTAAAAACACTCAAGTTGCATGTGCATGGAATGCTACAGTGCGAAAATGGGCCTAAAGACATCCCAAATTTGGTTTTTGATCATTTGCAATTGGTAGAAAGTGTAGGCAAGGCTTAATTTGAAAGTCAATTTTTCACCTCTCCCTTTTTTAAATCAATGCACTTGAAAAAGGCCATTTTGATTGGATGATTTTTGGTGAAATGTGATGAAGGATTTGGATAGAGCATGTCAAAAGTGACTTGTAGCAAAAAACCTCACTCAATTTGGCCAAATGGTTCAAGAGTTATGCCACTTTGAAGTTTAAAAATTCTTGAGAATGATTTGATCATAACTTGCCAACCACACATGGGAAATGAGTGTTCTTGGACTTTTTGGAAATGGGAGAACAAGATCTTCAACTTTCATGTTGGACAAAAATTCATTTGAAGCTTATATGATGATGTAATTTTGAGGAGAAGAACTTTCCATTTTTGGCAAATTCCAATTACAGGTCAACTTACTATTTTTGGAAACTTTTCATCTGACCTCAAATTCTTCAATGATGATGTTTGACATGTTATATGAGGCTTATATGGACATGAATGAGACCTCTCAAACCAATTCCCACCATCAAATCACTGATTAAATGCACAGTTGACCACAATTGACTTTGCTAGGGTTTTGGTTGACTGAACCATGTTCTGATGAATTCCAAGCCCCTACCACTTGAGATCTTGATTCAAAATGATGTCACAACTCATATGAACTCTTGATGAATGATCATGGTGCCCAAATTCTTCAAGAATGGCCACTATCTATTGCTCAATGGCTGTTTTTGACTGATTTGACCTAGCTTGCTTCATCTGCAAGTAACATGGTTAGATGACAATATTTTTGTACTTTTGGTTAGTAAACAAATGAAAAGCAATGATATACAAATGCAATACATGCTTGGTGATCAAGAACCACACTCACAAGATAACCCACCCACTAGGAGGGAAGCAAATGTGCACAATGATCCTTGAGGCAATGATATGGTATGATATGATGCCATGAGGGATCTTAGGGACAAAATTGGGGTCTTACAGATGCCCCTATTTAAGGTCATTCTAGCCGGAGAAGTGAAGTTTAGAAATCTTCATCTCGACGCGGTAGAATGGGCTTAAATAACAGTAATGAGACAAATTTTGGTCCCTAAGAGACCTCATGATGCAAATGTATGCATGCAAAAGACACAAACTCTGTGGGGAATATGATTCACACAGAAGAAAAGACGATCCGTCGGAGTAATACACTCACCAGGAACAGAGACTCTAACAAGACTCTTGTTGGGGATAGTAAAAGAAAAAGGGTGCGTGAACAGGGCACGACTTCAAGTTGGGGAAAAACAAAACTGACACAGCGTGAACAAGACACGACTCTGATTAGGGTAATAACAGAAATCAGACTGGAGACCTCACTGGGGGGTGAAGGACTCACACTGGGGAAAAGAAAATTCCAAAGGCCCAAACATCCATTGGAAAGACACAAGCTGACTCCTGGGAAGAAGCAATAGGAAACTCCACTGAGGAAGCACCAAAGAATTGAAGTGTTACCGGTATAAGGGTAACAAACTCAGGAAGAATGAATATCTAAGACCGGTATAAGGGTGAGAGATATCAATCAACCACACATCTGAGAAAGACCTGGAAATGGTACATAAACTCAGGAAAATCTGACTCCACAAGGGACCAAAGTCATAATAGGGAGCAGAAAGGAAGGAACACCAGGGATACCGAGGTATATAATAGGTGACCGACCAAAGCGTGAATTGGTATATATGCCAAAACACTCATCATCCGAAAGGAAGGCTTGAAGAAGCAAATCGACTTACAGGATGGATATTCGAGTCCACAACGGGAAACGAATCTTACTCAACTGGGGACACAAACCCAACGAGCGCATGAGATATAATATCCATTACCGGCAGACCATGGATAAGAATACTCGCATGAGATATATTATCTATTACCGTCAGAACGTAGATAATAAACTCGTATGGTAAGAAACACCAGAGATACCGAAGCATATAATAGGTGACCGACCAAACATGTGAATTGGTATATATGCCAAAACACTCATCATCCGAAACATAAACTGGTTAAAGGATGGATATTCGATTCTACAAAGAATACGAACCTTGCTCAGCTGGGGAAAATCAACAAAGGATTCCAACTAAAGAGCGCATGAGATATACTATTCATTACCGGCAGACCGTGAATAATATACTCGAAAGGAAAAGACACCAGAGATACCGAAGTATATAATAGGTGACTAACCAAAAAGAGAGACAATCGATACCAAGCATCCGGGTAAACGAAAGACAACTCAAAGGGATAAATTGCAAGCATCTGGCAATTATCCAACAACAAATATTCGACTCCGCAGAGGGAAATAACGAAACTTACTCGACCAGGGAAACACAAAAGGCTTCGACTGAAGAGTGCATGAGATATATTATTCATTACCGGCAGACCGTGAATAACATACTCGCATGGAAGATTATCCACAACCGGTTACTGGGTTAATAAAGGATAAATCAACCGAAAAGAAAGGTATCGGGATACCAAACTAGGTATATAATGATGACCGATCAAAGGGAACAACAACATTACCAACACAAGGGTAAATGAAAGGAGACCCGCTGGGGATAAATTGCAAGCATCCGGCAATTATCCAACTGTACCACAAGGCACAAACTCCGCTAGGGAGAAACATCACCACTTGGGATTTACAACCACTGAATACGGGGTAGAAGACCACACACTCAACTGGGGATAGAAATCACCACAGGGAGACACCAATTCTGTTAGGGATAAAACCACAACAACAGAAATCCACTTACAATCAGGACGAACCACAAAGGTTACCTCCGTTAGGGGAAAAGAAATAGGACTTACAACTACCGAATACGGGGTAATAGCCATACTCTGGTGGGGATAACCATGAATTAGGGTTTACATCTACCGAATACGGGGTAGAAAACCAAAAAAACACTTGTCGAGGAATAAAAGGTATATAACCACCAATTCCGCTGAAAGGGCAAAGAAAATAGGACTTACAACTACCGGTATAAGGGTAGAGGCCCGAAAAACTCTGCTGGGGAACAACCCACTGGGAAGCACAAGACAGTTGACAAATAGCCAATTCGGGATCAATCCGAGAAGACAGACTGAATCAAGACACGTCCTAATGAGGATGTAACTCAAATAGGAAAATCCATCCCAATATATATGTTGGGGAGGAAACGGGAGAAACCGTCATCCACGAGGATATATCTCAGTGGGGAACTGCAGAAGGAAAGACAACACTTTCTGCTTATGGGGCTGACTCTATATGGAGAGATTTAACACCCGACATCTGCTAGGGGAGATCTATTGGGGATCTGCATCACCATAGCAAGGAACTGTAAGACCCCAATTTTGGCCCTAAGATCCCTCATGGCCCATATCATATCATATCATGGCCTCAAGGATCACTGCATGCCCTAGCTTCCCTCCTAGTGGGTAGGTTGCCTTGTGAGTTGTTTCTTGATCACCAAGCATGACTTGCACTTGTATATCTTTGCTTTTCATGTGTTTATCAACCAAAAGTACAAAAATATTGTCAGTCTAACCTTGTTGCTTGCAGTTGAAGCAATCATCAGCCAATTAGGTCAAAATCAGTCAAAGTCAGTCATTGCAGTGGATGGTGGCCATTCTTGCAGAATTTGGGCACCATGATCAACAATCAAGAGTTCATATAACTTGGGACATCATTTGGAATCAAGTTCTCAAGGAATTAGGGTTTGGAATTCATCAGAAGTGGTTCAGTCAGGCAAAACCCTAGAAAGTCAAACTTGGTCAACTGTGGATTTAATCAACTGATTTGATGGTTGGAATTGATTTGAAGGAGCTCATTCATGTCCATACAAGCCTCATATATCATGCCAAACCTCATCATGAAAGAATTTGAAGCAAAATCAGAAATTTCCCAAAATAGAAAGTGGACCTGTAATTTTAACTGCCAAAAATGGAAACTTCTTGATCTTAAACTTACATCATGATACAAGCTTCAAATGAATTTTTGCCCAACATGAAAGTTGAAGATCTTGTTCTCCCATTTCCAAAAAGTCCAAGAACTCTCAAATCCCATGTATGGTTAGCAAGTTATGATCAAATCAATTTCAAAAATTTGTGAACTTCAAAAGGCCATATCTCTCAAACCATTTGGCCAATTTTGGTGGGGTTTTTTCCTACAAACCACATTTGATCTCCTCTTTCCAAAAATGTAAATTTCATGTGCTAAAACATTGCCAATCAAAATGGCATTTTTGGACTTGACTTAATTAATTTCAAGAGAGGTGCAAAGTTGACTTTTTGATTTAGGCATTTTTACTCACTTTGGCCAATTGGGATTCATTTAAGATGATATTTGAAACATGTTCAAGGCCCAAACTCGGCCAGAACCACACCCTCCATGTGCCTTTGGTTGGAAATTAGCAATTGTGCATTTGGCTTCATTTAACATAAACTTGGTTAGCATTCAATTAACTAACATTAAACAGACCATATAAATCATTTTTTCTGCCGATTGGTGAACCCTAGCAGCCATCAAACTCAGAAAAATACATTCATTCTCTCAAACCTCCTTTTGACCATTTTCCAAAAATCTGCCAAATTCTTCAAAGAACCCGACCTGGTTAGCATTGTTCCATCACCCAAGCAACCTTGTGAGCTTGTTTTCATCACATTTCTACATCTGTAAGCAGCCCAAAACCACTGTTCCATTGGAAGCTTAGCCATGGCAGAAAGTTGATTCAAGCTATCTCGTGCATTCTTGAGCTGAAATAACTTCATCATCCATCATTTCAAACCAAGAGCTTCATCTGTTTCGAGTTGCATCATCCAAACAACACTGTTCCATTGAGTTCTTCAAATCAAGTGAGTTTTTTCGACTTCTTTATTTTTCCAAATCTTGCTATACATCATGTAGTGCCTACTTAGCTGGTTGTTTTAAGCTTCGAATCATGTCAAATGGTTGGTTATTTAGGAAGATATGCTGTTTGAAAGTTTGGTGTATAAACTTGTTTTTGCTTAGTTCATCTTGGTTAACATGTTTTGATGAATTTGGATGCTGGATTTATGCTGTATGTTGTTTGTTGATCACAATGGTGTGTTTGATTCCATGTTTTGGACTGTTAAATTTTTCACGATTTCTGGATTTGAATGAGGATGAAGCTACAGTGCCAAAACCCTAGAAACCCAGTAACTGCTTTTGAATCGTATTTTTTCTGCGTTTGGACGTTCTGTGCATGCTGTTGTTACTGTTTCATTAGCTTGCCACCATCTGCCGTTTGCCACGTCTGGGACCAAAACTCACCGTTTCATTTAATTGGAAACTTATTTACCAATATGCCACCGTGCCCTAACTATTTAATTAATCATGTGGTAAATTATTATGTGTTCAATATTTATTCCATTTGATTCAACATCTTCCAAAATTCACAACTCATTCATTGTTAATCCAAAATTCATGAAAATTTCAGCATTGTGTTCATCTTGATGTCTAGTATTTTATCATGATTTTTGCTGAATTTTTGGTTGGTCGAATTTTAAATGGTATTAGGGTTTGTGACATGTATGCATATTTTGTACCCTTGGCCAAATCATTTGTGAAATAGTCATGCATTATCCATTTGCCCTGAAATTTTTTGTGCTTAATCTACACTCATTCATGGTGATTTTGATGTAGAGTTCATGATTTTATCTTATCTGGTTGTTAAGTTATGAATTTTGGAAGTAGGGTGTGACAATTTGTGTCACACCATTGATATGCAATTTCATGATTTTTGTTGACATGCTTCCTGACCTCCAATTGATGTGAAATTTTGCATGAATCTTCTCTCATATGTCTAGTTTGTGTGTGAATTTTCTTGGATTTAATTATGCCATTTCCTAATTGTTTGAGATTTTTCTTCCCTGCCTAGTCAAATGTTGACTTTGTGTGACACATCTTGCCATTTCATTTGTGAAATTCTCATACCTTATTGGATGATCATGAAATTTTACATGTGCATACTAGACATCTTAAGCTTTGCATTGGTGTTGATCCCATTCATTTCTCATCTGTTTTCATTTAGTTATGATTTTTTGAAGTTGATACATGTTTGTTTGACTTCTTTGTGCATACTTGAAATTGTTTTGACTTCCTGATTTTAATTGACCATCTTCCCATGATCCAAATGAGCTGAAATTTTATATGCATGTCATGTTATGGATTGTGATTGACCATGAATTATTTGATGATTTTTGGAATTGATTATGATTGCTTTTGATGCAAGTCTTGCTGTTGACTTCTATGAGCTTTCAGTTGCCATGCTTTGACTTCTTTTGCTTATGAAATCATGATGATGAATGATATGAATGTGGGACCAATTGAGTTTGCTTCTTGAATGTTTGAACTTGATTTTGGTTGACTATCCCTTGCTGTTTTGACTTTCTCATCTCATTTTGACCCTAGGCTTGTCCTAGTGGTCTTGTTGCTTATGTTTGAGTTCATTGTTTCAGGTTAAGCACAAATGCTTCAAAAAGAACAATCCAATTTGATTGAGCTTGATTGTTTATCATGAGCTAACCTCCTTGTTTTGTAGGTGGCTTGACTCATATGATTTGAGTCTTGTGCTTTGCACATTCATCTGATTATGTTGACTGTTAATTCTATTCTCATTCTGCTTTGACTGTTGAACTGTGTACTGATTTGTTTGACTATTTCAGGTACCATTAGTTGCTTAAGTTCTTTGAACTTGCTTTGCTTTGCTATTTAGCAATTCTCTTTGAGGTATAATTCCTTTTTCTTCATGTAGTCTGGAAGACCTGGCCTGTTACTTGGCCAGGCAACTGTCTGAAGTCCTCCTTAAGAGGCAATGCTTGTGTGTGTTTAATTTTGTCCCAAGCAGGAAAAGTCCTTCAAGTAAGGCAATTGGTAGATCAAAGGGATAAGCAACCTATCCCCTACTATTCAGTGAGTCTTCTCCTTGCTCCCATTACATGGTTGTAGCATTGAGGTCCAAACCCAAGATCAATCGAGTCTAATATGTGGAGAGAGTTCCTACTTTCTGAACTCCCACACTTTCTGATATTCAATGCTCTCCCTGATCAGGGATAAGAGCAATGAGGCACACCCCTCATCTCCTTTCATCTGCTTCACCTTAGCCCCTCAATGGCAAGGTTAAGAGCACCATCAACCTATTCCAGTTGGCTTCAATGCCTAACCCTTTGTGTGAGCCTCATTGTATGGTTATAGAGTGTGCTGATTGACTTCATTGATTGCTTGATTGTCTCATATGCACATGTTTGCTTGTATGCTTTATGCATTTATCATCATTTATTGCTCATCAATGCATAATCATCTCATTTGTCTTTGTGACATTATCATTGTTGTTTGCCCATTGAGGACAATTGTAAGACCATTCATTGGCCATTGCTCCTATGATATGGAAGTGAGTATAAGACCATCACCTTGGCCACTCATCTTGTCTCTGCTTGATGCATTTGTTTGATTGTGAGGATGCAATTATAAGTCCCTGTAAGTTGGCATTTGCTTTCCTGTGATCCTGTTCCTTTGTTTGTTTGTATGTGAGGATGCAATTATAAGTCCCTGTAAGTTGGCATTTGTATTCCTAGGACCATACTTTGGAGGTTAGAGTAAGCCCAGATAGATTGGCATCTGACATCCATGTTTTGCTTCTGTTTGTTTATGTGAGGATGCAATTGTAAGTCCCTGTAAGTTGGCATTTGCTCTCCTGTGATCATAAGTTGGTTTGTTTGTTTATATGTGAGGTTGCAATTGTAAGTCCCTGTAAGTTGGCATTTGCTTTCCTATGATCATGTGTTGCTTCTGTTCTTGTATGTGAGGATCCATTGTAAGTCCCTGTAATGTGGCATCGGTTTTCCTATGAGCATATGTGGAGTTAACCTAAGTCCAGATAGATTGGCAGTTGACTTTCATATTTCATCTTTGTTTTCTTTTGAGGAGATTAGTGTAAGTCCATTGAGTGGCCTCTGATATCCCGTTCTGTTTTAGGAGATTGGTATAAGCCCAGTGATTGGCATCCGATATCCGCTTTTGTTGACTTTCTTGTTTGTTCGTTGTTATCCATTGCTATTCCAAAGGACACACTTGAATCATCTTCTATATGATTTCAAGAAGTGAACCTTCTAAGAAGTTTTACAATCCATCTTCATTCATTCATCCTCATTATGTCCTAAACCTTTTCACACTTTGATTTCAAACTTGACATAGATATTGTGCAAACATCTTCATGCTTTTCAAATTAAAAACCTGGACCCCAAGTCCTTGACCTTTTTCAAACTCCATTTCATAAATACTTCTCTGAATTAATCTTAATCATACTTTGACTTCATTTTTCATAATCACAATCAATTAACTTCACTCATTCACTTGTTTTGGCTTTGTCCATTGTTAATCTTTTCATGCATTAGCCATAGGTTTCAATTATCATTGTGGTTGATGTAAACCTCACCTTATCTTTAGTGAGTCGACAGTAAGACTTCCGTACTGAAAACAGGGCTAACCCCTATAGTACGTCGAAGCTATCCTAGCATGGTGGATGTTGGTCTTGGTCGAGTTTTCTCCCATTGATAATGAAAAGCCTCAGTGCTATTGTTTAAAATTGAATCCACCAACTTTTGGAAATCTTTTAGCCGAACTACGGCGTTTTGATCCTTACCTTTGATGGAAGGTACGTAGGCAGCGGGTTCATCCGTTCAAACCCAATAATAAAATTGTATATTCTTTTCTCATCATCCCAATCATGTTTGCACAATATTTATGTCATAACAAATAACAATTTACTACAACAAGTGTGAAAAGGGCTCCCTAGGAGTACCTAGGACGTAGTGGGTGCCTAACACCTTCCCATTGCGTAATTTACCCCTTACCCAGACTCTCTGATCTTTTTATTAGTTTTCTACGTGTAAAACTTCTTAGGCTTTTGTTCGCTTTTTAGCCAGTCCTTTGGATAAATAAAAGTGCGGTGGCGACTCGAAAAATCATTGTATCTCTTGCTTATGATTTAATCGATAGATCATATAGCGACGAATACACCGCTACAGAAAAGTGGCGACTCTGCTGGGGAAGAAATCGATCCTTGGTGGTATTACCTACTTTTCACCCTTGTTGTGCTATATTATCATTTGTTATATGACATATTTTTGTACAATTTGGGATGACTGTATTGATTGTAATGATTGAATTGCTTGATATACAATTGCTGTTTGCTTTGGTGATCTGTGAGATGAGTTCTATACCCGAACTCGAGTGCACTCTAGGATAGGAGAATGGCATAGTCTTGTTGACTGGTGTGGAGTATTCCTTAGCCAGTTGACTTGCGAGTCCATTCACTTGGTGGAGGTCATGTTGAACTAATAATGTCACGCAAGTTATTTGTGGTTAGACATTATTCTTTCAATCATGTTCCGCAGAAGCCAAGGACCGTAGTTTACCAAACCCATCCTGGCCTATTTTTTAGGACCGTAGTGCGGAGGTCGTTCAGATGTCAGTTCTGATACGATTGTTACGCGATACTACACTCATAAGAGTCTCTCTTGAGAATATTCTTGGAATACGAGTATTCGTTCCTCCGATAATATTCGAAAGATGGAACGATGATTATGGGAACCTCTGATAGAACATGTCTGGCAGGTTTAAACCCTAGTACACTCCCTTTGGGTGGTTCTTAACCGAGACTCCATGCTCGTGACTCTCAACAAACCCGTGATTCGTGGTTGAGTCGTTCAAACATTGTTAATATCAATGGATCCCGGATCAGGTGTAAAACCTAAAATCCATCAAAGCGGCTGGTTGATATTAAGAATGTTAGAGCCGGTTCATGTACCGTTAATATCAATGGAACTTGGGTGTCGATAAGGTGAAAACCTAAATCCACCAAAATGGATGGTTGATATTAGGGATACATAGAGCTTTCCCACGACCTTTGTTTGGTGTGCTTTGCTTGATCCTTGAGTGTGTTTGTTGCATTCATGCATTCACGCATTCATCCGCATTCATGTCATCAAAAGAGAAAATTTTCAAGGAACTTAAAGGGTTATTTGCAAAATTTTCAGACATGGAAAGACCGAAAAGGCATACAAAGAAGTACAGCTTCAAGCAGCCCGATGTAAAAGAGTTAAGGAATCTGACATCATATGTATTAGATCCCTTGGGTTTCAAAGCTCGCTATGGGAAGCTCCTACCTCTGCTCACCACTCAGGTTGACGAAGGGTTGATGAGTACCTTGGCTCAGTTCTACGATCCGTTGCATCATTGCTTCTTATTTCCGGACTTCCAGCTATTGCCAACTTTGGAAGAGTACTCTCATCTTATTGGGATTCCTATTCTGGATCAAGTGTCGTTCAGTGGCCTAGAGAGTATTCCATCTGCTCGAGAGATTGCTAGTCTGTTGCATGTAGATGAAGATCTGATTAGAGCTAATCTGACTACCAAAGGCGGAATTCAGGGTTTTCCTTCCGAGTTCCTCATTGCCCAAGCTACCTTTTATGGGAAGGCCATGAGTGAGGATGCCTTTGAGGCTCTATTCGTGCTGATCATCTATGGATTGATGTTGTTTCCCAACTTCGACAAGTTCGTGGACATGAACGCTATTAGGATTTTCTCCGTTCTTAATCCAGTTCCGACTTTGTTGGGCGACGCCTATGTCTCTTTGCACCTAAGGAATATGAAGGGTGGAGGAGTTATTGTCTGCTGTTTACCCCTGCTGTACAAGTGGTTTATTTCGCACTTGCCGCAGACAGTTGCTTTCAAGGAGAACAAGGGATGTCTACGGTGGTCTCAGAGACTCATGTCTCTCACCAATGATGATATCACCTGGTATGATCGCGTGTATGATACCGTTCAGATCATTGACTATTGTGGTGAATTCCCTAATGTGCCTCTTCTTGGCACATGTGGTGGGATTACCTACAATCCTATTCTCGCACGACGTCAGCTTGGGTTCCCCCTAAAGGATAAACCTAATAACATTCTGTTAGAAGGTGTGTTCTTTCAGGAGGGTAAAGATCCCCAAGGCCTGAAAGCCAGATTTGTCCGTGCATGGCGCAGTATTCACAAGAAGAGTAGGAATGAGTTGGGTCCAAAGAACTGCATTGCTTTGGAGCCATACACCTCTTGGGTCAGACAGAGGGCTGCCACCTACTTGATGCCATATGATCATCCGAGACCTACACTATTGGATGTGGCTGGGCCTTCAACCCTCCCTACCCAACGTGTAGAGGAGTTGAGAGAAGAAGACCTTTCGCATGCTTGGATCCGTGAAAGGGAGGAATTGCTGCAGCAGCTCAAGGAGAAAGATGCTATGATTGAATTTCTCGAGCACCGAGTGATCGACGATCCGAACGACACTTGGACTTCTCTGCTTCCTCAGTCATCCAAATTCTGGAAGAGGAGGTATGATCGACTTGCAAAAGAGAAAGCTGATATGGAGGCTGCCTATGAGAGAGAGATCAAGAAGTTGTGCACTTCTCGTCTTCCAGCATCCCGAGCTTCTAGGGATCCATAGGATGTCATTTACCTTTTCTCTTTGTAACGAATCAAAAACGCTGTATTTCTTTGTTTTAATATATTGAATGAAATATTTTCCATGAGCAATTAAAATGTTTAAATATTCAAAATATTGCAAATAATACCCTAAGGGTTCCTTGAAAACAAAGCATTTGCACAAGCATTTCATGCATCATTCTTGCATAAGCAGGTACCCTTTGTTTCTAGTCTTCTGGTTCTAACCTTTGTCCTTCATTTATTTTGAAGACAAGCTGACTCACCGGTATTATACGCGGGTCAATTCAGCAAGGGTAATGGAGCAATTGGAACAAGAGAACCGAGAACTAAAGGAAGAGGTCGCCAGACTTGGCGCTTTGATGGAGCAACTCCTTGCTGCTCAGAACCAGCCTGCTCAACAGCCAGCAACTCCTGTTCAGAGGACGGTTATTTCTGAAGTCTCCACTTCAACGGTGCCAGTCAGTGCCCACCAGCCTAATGCCATGCCTCCCGGTTTTCCTTGGGGGATGCCTCCAGGCTTCATGCCTGATCTGCCAGCTCCAACATTTGTTCAAATGCCGGCATCTAGCCCGGTCCCTGTTCCCGCTCCTCCTGTCGTGCATACCATGCCTAGGGTAGACGACACCATCTATCACTCTGAGGCTTCTGAGGGCTCAGATGTTCATGAGAAGATGGACGCAATGAACGATCAATTCCTCGAGCTGAGAAAGGAATTGAGGACTCTCCGTGGCAAAGATCTCTTCGGCAAGTCTGCAGCCGAACTCTGCCTAGTTCCCGGTGTCAAAATACCAATCAAATTCAAGGTCCCAAACTTTGAAAAATATAAGGGGAACACCTGTCCACTCGCTCACCTGGTCATGTACGCCAGGAAGATGTCAACACAGACTGATAATGATCAGCTCCTGATCCATTATTTCCAAGATAGTCTGTCTGGTGCCGCGCTCAGATGGTACATGAGCCTGGACAGTGCCAACATCCGATCTTTCAATGACCTTGGCGAAGCTTTCGTCAAGCAATACAAGTACAACGTCGATATGGCGCCTGACCGAGATCAACTCAGGTCCATGTCACAGAAAGATAAGGAATCGTTCAAGGAGTACGCCCAGAGATGGCGAGAGCTGGCAGCTCAAATAACTCCACCGCTGGAAGAGAAGGAAATGACCAAGATCTTTCTGAAGACTCTTGGCTCATTTTATTATGAGCGGATGGTAGCAAGCGCTCCCTCTGATTTCACCGAGATGGTGAACATGGGGATGCGTCTTGAAGAAGGTGTCCGTGAAGGACGGTTGGCCAAAGATGATGGTTCTTCCTCTAAGCGATATGGAGCGTTTAAGAGGAAAGAAGGGGAAGCACATGCCGTGCAGTCTCAGCCAAAGCATAGAAGACCCTCTGTTCAAAGGAAGCCTGCACGACATTCCAGTCATCAGCACCAGGTAGCTCACGTAGCGCCTGTTTTCAAAGACAACGCTCCTCAACATCAACAGTATCAGCATCAGCAGCAATATCAACAACCGCAATACCAACAACAACAACAGCGTCCACAGCAACAGGCTTACCAGCCTCGTGGAAGCACAACCAATCAAGCTAACGTGAATTATGATAGGAAGAAGATCAGCTTTGATCCAATTCCTATGACATATGCCGAGCTTTATCCCTCCTTGTTGGAGAGGAAATTGGTTTCTCCCAGGGATCCTCCTGCCATTCCTGCAAATCCGCAATGGTGGTACAAGCCAGACCAACATTGTGTCTACCATTCCGGTGCTCCGGGCCATAATGTGGAAAACTGCTTTCCATTGAAGAATAAGGTTCAAGACCTTATGAGAAGTGGAATTCTGAGTTTTGAAGACTCAAATCCGAACGTCACCAGGAACCCATTGCCTTCGCATGGGAAATCTGTGAACATGATTCAGGAGTGCCTTGGGAAGTACAAGGTTAAGTATGTCATCCACATCAGGCAGTCGTTGGTTGATTTACATAAGGTGCTGTGTCAGTACAGTTACTTGGAGCATAACCACGACAAGTGCCGCGTCTGTTCGGTTAACCGCTTGGGTTGCGACCAGGTCCGCCGTGAACTTCAGAAGATGTTGAATGAGGGTACCATTGAGATTCTCCAAAATCGCAATGTTGATGTAGTCGAACCTGAAGTGAATGTCATATCACCAGTATTCAAGCTGCCCGAGCCGGTTGTTATTCGCTACAATAGCAACAAGTCGAAGGCTCCACCTTCTTTGATCATTAAACCAGCAGGCCCTGTGCCTTATTCATCTGATCGAGCTGTGCCATTCCGGTACAATCCTGTTGCTGTTCAGGATGGGGTCGAAGTGCCTTTGCCTTCCACTTCCGTAACCACTATTGCTGATGTTAGTGGGTTGACCCGAAGCGGTCGTGTATTTTCCGCACCTGCTAAAGCCCCTGTTGCTTCTGAGTCTGTTGAACGTCCTGTGGGGACTGCCGTGAATGTTCAGAATCCGGCACTTGATGTTGCTAAACCCTCCTCATCCGTACAAAAGACTCTTGTTTCTTCAGTTGGCCCAAGTGGCATTGTTGATGAAGAATCTGATGAGATGCTGAGGCTCATCAGAAAGAGTGGGTACAATATTGTAGATCAGCTTCTACACACGCCCTCCAAGATTTCCATTCTTTCTTTGCTGCTGAATTCAGAACCCCATAGGGAGTCTCAGCAGAAAGTCTTGGATCTGGCGTATGTCGATCACGACGTCACTCTTGAGCAGTTTGATAGTATAGTTGCAAACATTACCGCTTGCAACACTTTGAGCTTTTGTGACGCTGATCTCCCTGAGGAGGGAAGAGACCACAACATGGCTTTACACATATCTATGAACTGCAAATCTGATGCAATGTCCAATGTGCTGGTGGACACTGGATCGTCCCTTAATGTATTGCCAAAATCCACACTCTCTCGTCTGTCATATCAAGGTCCTCCTATGAGGCAGAGTGGGGTTGTTGTGAAAGCTTTTGATGGGTCACGCAAGACCGTGATTGGGGAAGTTGATCTCCCAATCAAAATAGGACCAAGTGATTTCCAAGTTACTTTCCAAGTAATGGATATCCACCCATCATACAGCTGTCTCTTAGGCAGACCATGGATTCACGAGGCTGGCGCCGTGACATCCACCCTACACCAGAAGCTAAAGTTTGTGAAAAACAAGAAACTAGTTGTAGTAGGGGGAGAAAAGGCTCTCCTGGTTAGCCATCTGTCTTCTTTCTCGTACATTGACGCAGAGGATGAAGTTGGAACCCAATTTCAAGCTTTATCTATTGACGAACCAATCGAGAAGAAGTTTCCTTCATTCACTTCCTACCGTGATGCAAAGCTGGCCATTGAATGTGGTGCAGTTGCTGGATTAGGGAAAGTGCTTGAACTTGAAGATAACCGATCCCGGGCTGGCATTAGCTATGGTTCTGGGGCATGCAATGAGCAAGGTTTTGTTCACAAGTGGAGGTTTCATCCATGCTGATCAACCTAAAGAGGCTGCTGCTATCATTGAAGAAGATGCAGAAGACTTGAACAATTTTGTTATTCCTGGTGGTGTCTGCCACAATTGGGTCGCTGTGGATGTTCCTACAGTTATCCATAGATCAGAGTAAATTGTTCACTTTGTTCAAAACCCTTCTCCCATGCCAAAAGGAGAAGTGATGACATTGCTGGCAGCATTTAATACAATGATGTTTTCATTCAATTAATGCATTGTTAAACATTTGTTTTTCCTTTGTTTTCACTTTTTGCTTTCTGCATGAAATCAGTGATCACAAAAAACCCTGAAAAAACAAATAAAACAACAATTTTCATCTGCATAAATGATTTGCTTGTTTAAAATTCAAAAGCTTTTCATTATCCAGAATCATTATGCAGGGATTTCTAAACCCATTGAACATAATGATCCAACGCCATCTCCCAATCTTGAATTCTTTGTATTCGGAGCAGAGGAAGATGATGTTGAAGGGGATTCCTGATGAGATTACCCGCCTTCTTGAGCACCCAAAGAAGCTCATTCAGCTGTATCATGAGAATCAGCAGAACAGTCAAACTGGGGCATTAAAAAAAAAAAAAAAAAAAAAAAATCAAAAAAAAATCAATCAAAAAAAAAGAAAGAAGAAAGAGGGTGAAAAATAAGAAAAAATCAAAAACCAGGAAAATTTTTTCAAGATTTTTCCAAGAAAAAAGAAAAATTATACCCTCAAGTCCCTAGTTGACTGATGCTGAATGGATTCAAAGTCGTTATGACCATTTGAATTTGATTGAAGAGAAGCGGTTAACTGCCATGTGTCATGGTCAGTTATACCAACAGAGAATGAAGAAAGCATTCGACAAGAAGGTCAAGCCCCGCGTGTTCCGAGAAGGTGACCTTGTGCTCAAGAAAGTTTTGTCTTTCGCGCCCGATTACAGGGGCAAGTGGACTCCAAACTACGAGGGTCCATATGTTGTTAAGAGAGCCTTTTCAGGCGGTGCTTTAATGCTTACAACAATGGATGGGGAGGATTTCACTCGTCCTGTGAATTCAGATGCAGTTAAGAGATACTTTGCCTAAAAAAAAAGTATATGCAAATGAAAAAAAACAAATGAAAAAACAGAATTGCTCGCTAAGTTGAAAACCCGAAAGGGCGGCTTAGGCAAAAATGAGCGTCTCGGTGGAGAACCCGCAAGGGTAACCCAGGCAAAAATTAGAGACTTGAGAAAAAGAATATTTGCATCCCGCTAGATTGAGTACCTCACCCTAGGGCAATCTAGGCAAAAATTAGGGATTTGGCAAGTAACTGCATCCTGACAAGACTTTCTGGTTTATCAGTCGTCATTTCGTCAGAAGATTCTCGATTCGTCGTCAACTGAAGCTTCGGATACATCGAGATTCAAATTGGTAGAGAAAGGATCATTATGTTCAATGTAGCCCTCTTCCAATATATATCACTGATTTCAAATTTGTACAGATCTATGGAGTCTTGCCATTTGCAGGCTACCATTCCATCAAATCAATTTGAGCTTTTTATCCAATTATTTGCACTCTTATTTGTTTCAATTCAACAAATGTTTTGCATGTTTTAAATTGATAAAATATCATTGTTTTAAACAAATCAAATTTTTCAAAATTTTTGTTTTAAACAAAGTGAACATTCACAAGATTGAAAGGATACTCAAGAATATCTCAGTGCTCTCCCAAGGGTGGCATGATTTCCAACAGGTAAGACATTGGTTCATATTCCTGGTTTGGTTGTATCTTCTTTCTTCAGATCTTTGTTGGAGTTGTTCCTCAAACAAAGTTGTTGTTGGGGTTATTCCCCAGTATAGTCGCAAGCAGAGCGTTGTTGAAGACTTCGTTTTCTCCAGCAGCAGTTTTTTTCCCAGCATGGGTTGTTTCCTTGTGAGTTTCGGCGGTTGATGGTTTGTCATCTTGGTGCCCCGTCACTTTCTCCAGTGGGTCGACATTCCCAGACTTTATTTGTCTCCTCAAACACAGTCACGAGTAGAGCTGTTGTTGATATCCCCATCGGATTTGCGAGCAGAGTTGTTGTCACTCTTCCCAGTGCAGTTGCCGGCGGATTTGTCTGTTTCCTCAGCACGATCGCTTTCTTTTTAAAGACTCGGTAAGTCAGCGGTTTGATACCCGGTACTTTACCTTTTCCCCAGCGAAGTCGTCTGCGGAATTGTTGCTATCTCTCCATCAGGGTTTTTCTCTTCAGCAGAGCAGGATTTATTTTCCTATTCAGTGGTTGATATGGGTTGATATCCCAGTATTTCAACCATCTCTTCCTCAGCGTAGTCTGCAGAATGTTTGTCGTGGCAACTTCGCCTGTTGAATACTCCTTCAATCCCCAGTATGGTCGGATGATGGCTCTAGCCTCCAGAGAATGGATTGATTTCCTGACTGTTTGTGATCCCCAGTAGAGTGGCTTGTATTGCAGAATCTACTTGTTGCGATCAATTTGCTATGTATATTCTCCCCAAGTAGAGTGGTTTGTTCCAGAATCTACTTGTCTGATCTGTCCTCCCTCAGTGGTTTGTTCCCCAAGAGAGTAGTCGACAGTTTTCCCCAGTAGAGTTGCTTATGCAGTTAGATTCTATTTGGATGATATCATTCTCCCTCAGTGGGTTGTTCCCCAGTGGAGTTTTGTGGATTTGCTTCTACAGCAGTTCGTGCTTGTGCAATGCACCTTTTTGTTTCTCAGTTAACACTGGGATCCCTTGCAGACATCTGAGGTTTTCTCTTGTTCCCCGACAGATTTGTCTTGGTGGCTGTCTTTGCCCGTTGTGACTTTCTGTACCCTGATTGGGTTGTTTCCTGATATCTCTGATTCTCTGCTTCTTCAGCAGTACCCGCAGATCTTTGCTTCTCAGCATGTGGATCTCCGCAGATTGGCTCTCCAGCTGGTTTTTCCCCTGGAAGTATAATACCGGACGTTTGGTTCCTGAACCTGTTTGTGTTAGAACTGTCTGTTTTGTCAGCATTCATCAAACATAAATCACGCATATTCATGCATATTCATAAACATTCAGATATTCATGTTGCATTTCTCGCCATATATCTTTTGTTTGTCGTGTCTCCTGCTATGGTGATACAGATCTCTTTACAGATCTCCCCAAGCAGATGTCGGGTGTTTAAAATCTCTCCATATAGAGTCAACCCCATAAGCAGAAAATGTTGTCTTTCCTTCTGCAGTTCCCCACTGAGATATATCCTCGTGGATGACGGTTTCTTCCGTTTCCTCCCAACACATATATTGGTATGGATGTTCCTATTTGAGTTACATCCTCATTAGGACATGTCTTGATTCAGTCTGTCTTTTCGGATTATTCCCGAATTGGCTATTTGTCAGATATCTTGTGCTTCCCAGCGGGTTGTTCCCCAGCGGAGTAGTTTTGGGCCTCTGCCTACTAACCGGTAGTTATAAGTCCTATTCTTCCTGGCTTTCTTGGCAGAATTTGTGGTTATACACCTTTTATTCTCCAGCCAGATTTTTGGTTTTCTACCTCATACCGGTAGTTGTAAATCCTATTTTCCTGCTCTCCAGCAGTTTGTGGTTTGTTATAAACCCTATTTTGGTTTCCCGTGCGGATTTGTGATTTGTTCTATCCCCGCGTGGAGTTGTTGGTCTTCTACCCCGTATTCGGTAGATGTAAACCCTAATTTTGTGGTTATCTCCATCTAGTTCTTGATGTTGATTTTCCTTTGCTTGGATAAGTTGTTCAGATCAGCACTTATATCCCCAGCAAGTCTTTTGTGGATAATTGCCGTATGCTAGCAATTTTATCCCCAGCGGGTCCTTTCACCTTTTGTCAGTGATTGTGTTCCCCGGATCATTGATTTTCATCAATGCATCCTCAGCAGATCGCCTTTCATTTACTCTTTTGTTGGTAATGTCTGTTGATTCCTTTTGATTGGTCATCATTGTATACCTATTCTGGTATCCCGATGCCTTTCTTTTCGGATTTTATCCTATAAACAACCTACAACCCGGTTAAGGATAATCTTCCATGCGAGGTTATTATTCACGTTTTGAAGGCTATGAATAATATATCTCATGCGCTCTTTAGTTGGAATCCTTTGTTGATTTTCCCCAGCTGAGCAAGATTCGTATTCTCTGTAGAATCGAATATCCATCCTTTGACCAGTTTATGTTTTGGATGATGAGTGTTTTGGAAGTGAAATCCAATTCACGTTTCGGTAGATCACCTATTATATACCCAGTAACCGGTATCTCTGGTGTTTCTTACCATGCGAGTATATTATTCACGGTCTGCCGGTAATGAATAATATGTCTCATGCGCTCTTTAGTTGGAATCCTTTGTTGATTTTCCCCAACTGAGCAAGATTCGTATTCTTTGTAGAATCGAATATCCATCCTTTAACCAGTTTGTGTTTTGGATGATGAGTGTTTTGGAAGTGAAATCCAATTCACGTTTCGGCAGATCACCTATTATATACCCAGTAACCGGTATCCCTGGTGTTTCTTACCATGCGAGTGTATTATTCACGGTCTGCCGGTAATGAATAATATATCTCATGCGCTCTATAGTTGGAATCCTTTGTTGATTTTCCCCAACTGAGCAAGATTCGTATTCTTTGTAGAATCGAATATCCATCCTTTAACCAGTTTGTGTTTTGGATGATGAGTGTTTTGGAAGTGAAATCCAATTCACGTTTCGGTAGAACACCTATTATATACCCAGTAACCGGTATCTCTGGTGTCTCTTCCTTTTCGAGTATATTATTCACGGTCTGCCGGTAATGAATGATATATCTCATGCACTCTTCGGGTCTGTGTCCCCAGTTGAGTAAGATTCGTTTTCCCGTTGTGGATTCGAATGCCCATCCTGTAAGTCGATTTGCTTTTTCAAGCCCTCCTTTCGGATGATGAGTGTTTTGGAAGTGAAATCCAATTCACGTTTCGGTAGATCACCTATTATATACCCAGTAACCGGTATCTCTGGTGTTTCTTACCATGCGAGTTTATTATCTATGTTCTGACGGTAATAGATAATATATCTCATGCGAGTATCTTATCCACGGTCTGCCGGTAATGGATATTGTATCTCATGCACTCTTTGGGTTTGTGTCCCCAGTTGAGTAAGATTCGTATTCCTTGTAGAGTCGAATATCCATCCTATAAACAAGTCTGCTGTTCTAGCTTCTTCAGGATGATGAGTGTTTTGGAAGTGAAAACCAATTCACGATTTCGGATTTTATCCTATAGACAACCCAGTAACCGGTTCAGGATAATTTTCCTTTCGAGTATATTATTCACGGTCTGCCGGTAATGAATAATATGTCTCATGCGCTCTTTGGTCGGAGTCCTTTGTTGATCTTCCCCAGTCGAGTATGATTCGTATTCCTTGTGGAATCGAATGTCCATCCTATAAACAAGTCTGCTGTTCTAGCTTTCTTCAGGGTGATGAGTGTCTTGGAACACAAACCAATTCACGTCTTCGGATTTTATCCTACAAACAACCCAGTAACCGGTTCAGGATAATCTTCCTTTTGAGTATACTATCCACGGTATGCCGGTAATGGATATTATATCTCGTTCACTCTTGGGTCAATCTTTTGATTGTTTTCTCCGTAGAGTAAGATTCGTATTCCTTGTGGAATCGAATGTCCATCCTATAAACAAGTCTGCTGTTCTAGCTTTCTTCAGGGTGATGAGTGTCTTGGAACACAAACCAATTCACGATTTCGGATCTTATCCTATAAACAACCTACAACCCGGTTCAGGATAACTTTCCATGCGAGTACATTATTCACGTTTTGACGGCTATGAATAATATATCTCATGCACTCTTTTGTCGAACACTTTGTTTGTTTCCCCAATCGAGTAAGATTTGCATTCTTTACAGAATCAAATATCCATCCTATAAACAAGTTTGCTTTCGCTCTCTTCAGGATGATGAGTGTTTTGGAACACACACCAATTCACTTCTTTGGTCGGTCACCTGTTACATACCTACAACCCGGTATCTTTGGTGTTCCTTCCCGATTTTTGTTACCCTTATACCCGGTAACATCTCATTTCTTTGGTGCTTCCTCAGTGAAGTTTTCCTGTTGCTTCTCCCCAGGAGTCAGCTTGTGTCTTTCCAATGGATTTATTTTCCTTTGGAATTCTTTTCCCCAGTGTGAGTCCTTTACTCCCTTGTGAGGTCTCCAGTCTGATTTCTGTTATTCCCTAACCAGAGTCGTGGCTTGTTCACGCTGTGTCAGTTTTGTCTATCCCCAACTAGAGTCTTGTCAGAGTCTCTGTTCCTGGTGAGTGTATTACTCCGATGGATCGTCTTTTCTTCTGTGTGAATCATATTCCCCACAGAGTTTGTGTCTTTTGCATGCATACATTTGCATCATGAGGTCTCTTAGGGACCAAAATTTGTCTCATTACTGTTATTTAAGCCCATTCTACCGCGTCGAGATGAAGATTTCTAAACTTCACTTCTCCGGCTAGAATGACCTTAAATAGGGGCATCTGTAAGACCCCAATTTTGGCCCTAAGATCCCTCATGGCCCATATCATATCATATCATGGCCTCAAGGATCACTGCATGCCCTAGCTTCCCTCCTAGTGGGTAGGTTGCCTTGTGAGTTGTTTCTTGATCACCAAGCATGACTTGCACTTGTATATCTTTGCTTTTCATGTGTTTATCAACCAAAAGTACAAAAATATTGTCAGTCTAACCTTGTTGCTTGCAGTTGAAGCAATCATCAGCCAATTAGGTCAAAATCAGTCAAAGTCAGTCATTGCAGTGGATGGTGGCCATTCTTGCAGAATTTGGGCACCATGATCAACAATCAAGAGTTCATATAACTTGGGACATCATTTGGAATCAAGTTCTCAAGGAATTAGGGTTTGGAATTCATCAGAAGTGGTTCAGTCAGGCAAAACCCTAGAAAGTCAAACTTGGTCAACTGTGGATTTAATCAAATGATTTGATGGTTGGAATTGATTTGAAGGAGCTCATTCATGTCCATACAAGCCTCATATATCATGCCAAACCTCATCATGAAAGAATTTGAAGCAAAATCAGAAATTTCCCAAAATAGAAAGTGGACCTGTAATTTTAACTGCCAAAAATGGAAACTTCTTGATCTTAAACTTACATCATGATACAAGCTTCAAATGAATTTTTGCCCAACATGAAAGTTGAAGATCTTGTTCTCCCATTTCCAAAAAGTCCAAGAACTCTCAAATCCCATGTATGGTTAGCAAGTTATGATCAAATCAATTTCAAAAATTTGTGAACTTCAAAAGGCCATATCTCTCAAACCATTTGGCCAACTTTGGTGGGGTTTTTTCCTACAAACCACATTTGATCTCCTCTTTCCAAAAATGTAAATTTCATGTGCTAAAACATTGCCAATCAAAATGGCATTTTTGGACTTGACTTAATTAATTTCAAGAGAGGTGCAAAGTTGACTTTTTGATTTAGGCATTTTTACTCACTTTGGCCAATTGGGATTCATTTAAGATGATATTTGAAACATGTTCAAGGCCCAAACTCGGCCAGAACCACACCCTCCATGTGCCTTTGGTTGGAAATTAGCAATTGTGCATTTGGCTTCATTTAACATAAACTTGGTTAGCATTCAATTAACTAACATTAAACAGACCATATAAATCATTTTTTCTGCCGATTGGTGAACCCTAGCAGCCATCAAACTCAGAAAAATACATTCATTCTCTCAAACCTCCTTTTGACCATTTTCCAAAAATCTGCCAAATTCTTCAAAGAACCCGACCTGGTTAGCATTGTTCCATCACCCAAGCAACCTTGTGAGCTTGTTTTCATCACATTTCTACATCTGTAAGCAGCCCAAAACCACTGTTCCATTGGAAGCTTAGCCATGGCAGAAAGTTGATTCAAGCTATCTCGTGCATTCTTGAGCTGAAATAACTTCATCATCCATCATTTCAAACCAAGAGCTTCATCTGTTTCGAGTTGCATCATCCAAACAACACTGTTCCATTGAGTTCTTCAAATCAAGTGAGTTTTTTCGACTTCTTTATTTTTCCAAATCTTGCTATACATCATGTAGTGCCTACTTAGCTGGTTGTTTTAAGCTTCGAATCATGTCAAATGGTTGGTTATTTAGGAAGATATGTTGTTTGAAAGTTTGGTGTATAAACTTGTTTTTGCTTAGTTCATCTTGGTTAACATGTTTTGATGAATTTGGATGCTGGATTTATGCTGTATGTTGTTTGTTGATCACAATGGTGTGTTTGATTCCATGTTTTGGACTGTTAAATTTTTCACGATTTCTGGATTTGAATGAGGATGAAGCTACAGTGCCAAAACCCTAGAAACCCAGTAACTGCTTTTGAATCGTATTTTTTCTGCGTTTGGACGTTCTGTGCATGCTGTTGTTACTGTTTCATTAGCTTGCCACCATCTGCCGTTTGCCACGTCTGGGACCAAAACTCACCGTTTCATTTAATTGGAAACTTATTTACCAATATGCCACCGTGCCCTAACTATTTAATTAATCATGTGGTAAATTATTATGTGTTCAATATTTATTCCATTTGATTCAACATCTTCCAAAATTCACAACTCATTCATTGTTAATCCAAAATTCATGAAAATTTCAGCATTGTGTTCATCTTGATGTCTAGTAATTTATCATGACTTTTGCTGAATTTTTGGTTGGTCGAATTTTAAATGGTATTAGGGTTTGTGACATGTATGCATATTTTGTACCCTTTTGTCCAAATCATTTGTGAAATAGTCATGCATTATCCATTTGCCCTGAAATTTTTTGTGCTTAATCTACACTCATTCATGGTGATTTTGATGTAGAGTTCATGATTTTATCTTATCTGGTTGTTAAGTTGTGAATTTTGGAAGTAGGGTGTGACAATTTGTGTCACACCATTGATATGCAATTTCATGATTTTTGTTGACATGCTTCCTGACCTCCAATTGATGTGAAATTTTGCATGAATCTTCTCTCATATGTCTAGTTTGTGTGTGAATTTTCTTGGATTTAATTATGCCATTTCCTAATTGTTTGAGATTTTTGTTCCCTGCCTAGTCAAATGTTGACTTTGTGTGACACATCTTGCCATTTCATTTGTGAAATTCTCATACCTTATTGGATGATCATGAAATTTTACATGTGCATACTAGACATCTTAAGCTTTGCATTGGTGTTGATCCCATTCATTTCTCATCTGTTTTCATTTAGTTATGATTTTTTGAAGTTGATACATGTTTGTTTGACTTCTTTGTGCATACTTGAAATTGTTTTGACTTCCTGATTTTAATTGACCATCTTCCCATGATCCAAATGAGCTGAAACTTTATATGCATGTCATGTTATGGATTGTGATTGACCATGAATTATTTGATGATTTTTGGAATTGATTATGATTGCTTTTTATGCAAGTCTTGCTGTTGACTTCTATGAGCTTTCATTTGCCATGCTTTGACTTCTTTTGCTTATGAAATCATGATGATGAATGATATGAATGTGGGACCAATTGAGTTTGCTTCTTGAATGTTTGAACTTGATTTTGGTTGACTATCCCTTGCTGTTTTGACTTTCTCATCTCATTTTGACCCTAGGCTTGTCCTAGTGGTCTTGTTGCTTATGTTTAAGTTCATTGTTTCAGGTTAAGCACAAATGCTTCAAAAAGAACAATCCAATTTGATTGAGCTTGATTGTTTATCATGAGCTAACCTCCTTGTTTTGTAGGTGGCTTGACTCATATGATTTGAGTCTTGTGCTTTGCACATTCATCTGATTATGTTGACTGTTAATTCTATTCTCATTCTGCTTTGACTGTTGAACTGTGTACTGATTTGTTTGACTATTTCAGGTACCATTAGTTGCTTAAGTTCTTTGAACTTGCTTTGCTTTGCTATTTAGCAATTCTCTTTGAGGTATAATTCCTTTTTCTTCATGTAGTCTGGAAGACCTGGCCTGTTACTTGGCCAGGCAACTGTCTGAAGTCCTCCTTAAGAGGCAATGCTTGTGTGTGTTTAATTTTGTCCCAAGCAGGAAAAGTCCTTCAAGTAAGGCAATTGGTAGATAAAAGGGATAAGCAACCTATCCCCTACTATTCAGTGAGTCTTCTCCTTGCTCCCATTACATGGTTGTAGCATTGAGGTCCAAACCCAAGATCAATCGAGTCTAATATGTGGAGAGAGTTCCTACTTTCTGAACTCCCACACTTTCTGATATTCAATGCTCTCCCTGATCAGGGATAAGAGCAATGAGGCACACCCCTCATCTCCTTTCATCTGCTTCACCTTAGCCCCTCAATGGCAAGGTTAAGAGCACCATCAACCTATTCCAGTTGGCTTCAATGCCTAACCCTTTGTGTGAGCCTCATTGTATGGTTATAGAGTGTGCTGATTGACTTCATTGATTGCTTGATTGTCTCATATGCACATGTTTGCTTATATGCTTTATGCATTTATCATCATTTATTGCTCATCAATGCATAATCATCTCATTTGTCTTTGTGACATTATCATTGTTGTTTGCCCATTGAGGACAATTGTAAGACCATTCATTGGCCATTGCTCCTATGATATGGAAGTGAGTATAAGACCATCACCTTGGCCACTCATCTTGTCTCTGCTTGATGCATTTGTTTGATTGTGAGGATGCAATTATAAGTCCCTGTAAGTTGGCATTTGCTTTCCTGTGATCCTGTTCCTTTGTTTGTTTGTATGTGAGGATGCAATTATAAGTCCCTGTAAGTTGGCATTTGTATTCCTAGGACCATACTGTGGAGGTTAGAGTAAGCCCAGATAGATTGGCATCTGACATCCATGTTTTGCTTCTGTTTGTTTATGTGAGGATGCAATTGTAAGTCCCTGTAAGTTGGCATTTGCTCTCCTGTGATCATAAGTTGGTTTGTTTGTTTATATGTGAGGTTGCAATTGTAAGTCCCTGTAAGTTGGCATTTGCTTTCCTATGATCATGTGTTGCTTCTGTTCTTGTATGTGAGGGTCCATTGTAAGTCCCTGTAATGTGGCATTAGTTTTCCTATGAGCATATGTGGAGTTAACCTAAGTCCAGATAGATTGGCAGTTGACTTTCATATTTCATCTTTGTTTTCTTTTGAGGAGATTAGTGTAAGTCCATTGAGTGGCCTCTGATATCCCGTTCTGTTTTAGGAGATTGGTATAAGCCCAGTGATTGGCATCTGATATCCGCTTTTGTTGACTTTCTTGTTTGTTCGTTGTTATCCATTGCTATTCCAAAGGACACACTTAAATCATCTTCTATATGATTTCAAGAAGTGAACCTTCTAAGAAGTTTTACAATCCATCTTCATTCATTCATCCTCATTATGTCCTAAACCTTTTCACACTTTGATTTCAAACTTGACATAGATATTGTGCAAACATCTTCATGCTTTTCAAATTAAAAACCTGGACCCCAAGTCCTTGACCTTTTTCAAACTCCATTTCATAAATACTTCTCTGAATTAATCTTAATCATACTTTGACTTCATTTTTCATAATCACAATCAATTAACTTCACTCATTCACTTGTTTTGGCTTTGTCCATTGTTAATCTTTTCATGCATTAGCCATAGGTTTCAATTATCATTGTGGTTGATGTAAACCTCACCTTATCTTTAGTGAGTCGACAGTAAGACTTCCGTACTGAAAACAGGGCTAACCCCTATAGTACGTCGAAGCTATCCTCGCATGGTGGATGTTGGTCTTGGTCGAGTTTTCTCCCATTGATAATGAAAAGCCTCAGTGCTATTGTTTAAAATTGAATCCACCAACTTTTGGAAATCTTTTAGCCGAACTACGGCGTTTTGATCCTTACCTTTGATGGAAGGTACGTAGGCAGCGGGTTCATCCGTTCAAACCCAATAATAAAATTGTATATTCTTTTCTCATCATCCCAATCATGTTTGCACAATATTTATGTCATAACAAATAACAATTTACTACAACAAGTGTGAAAAGGGCTCCCTAGGAGTACCTAGGACGTAGTGGGTGCCTAACACCTTCCCATTGCGTAATTTACCCCTTACCCAGACTCTCTGATCTTTTTATTAGTTTTCTACGTGTAAAACTTCTTAGGCTTTTGTTCGCTTTTTAGCCAGTCCTTTGGATAAATAAAAGTGCGGTGGCGACTCGAAAAATCATTGTATCTCTTGCTTATGATTTAATCGATAGATCATATAGCGACGAATACACCGCTACAGGAACAAACAACGAAAGATACATGGCGAGAAATGCAACATGAATATCTGAATGTTTATGAATATGCATGAATATGCGTGATTTATGTTTGATGAATGCTGACAAAACAGACATATCTAACACAAACAGGTCCAGGAATCAAACGCCCGGTACTATACTTCCAGGGGAGAACCAACTGGAAAGCCAATTTGCGGAGATCTACATGCTATAAAGCATAGATCTGCGGGTACTGCTGGGGAAACAGAGGCTTAGAGACATCAGGAAATACCAAATCTTTGAGTGATGGATCAGCAAACAGCCCAACCAGGGTACAGAAAAGTCACAACGGGCAAAACAGCCACCAAGACGAATCTGTTGGGGAACAAGAGAAAATCTCGAAGATCCGCAGGGGATCTCAGCATCAACTGAGAAACAAAGAGCTTTGTAACTCCAAACAACTCCGGGGAACAACCCATTGAAGGAGAATAACATCATCCAAGTAGAATCCAACTGCATAAGCAACTCTACTGGGGAAAACTGCTGCTGGAGAAAACTGAGTCTTCAACAACACTTTGCTTGCAACTATGCTGGGGAACAACCCCATCACAAGATCTGGAGAAAGAAGATACAACCAAACCAGGAATATGAACCAAATGTCTTACCTGTTGGAGATCATGCCACCCTTGGGAGAGCACCGAGATATTCTCGAGTATCCTTTCAATCTTATGGATATTCACTTTGTTTAAAAACAGAAAAATTTGAAAAATTTGATTTGTTTAAAAACAATGATATTTTATCAATTAAAACATGCAAAAAAATTGTTGAATTGAAACAAATAAGAGTGCAAATAATTGGATAAAAGCTCAAATTCATTTGATGGAATGGTAGCCTGCAAATGGCAAGACTCCATAGATCTGTACAAATTTGAAATCAGTGATATATATTGGAAGAGGGCTACATTGAACATAATGATCCTTTCTCTACCAATTTGAATCTCGATGTATTCGAAGCTTCAGTTTGACGACGAATCGAGAATCCTCTGACGAAATGACAGTTGCGGAACAGAAAGTCTTGTCAGGATGCAGTTACTTGCCAAATCCCTAATTTTTGCCTAGATTGCCCCAGGGTGAGGTACTCAATCTAGCGGGATGCAAATATTCTTTTTTTTTCAAGTCTCTAATTTTTGCCTGGATTACCCTTGCGGGTTCTCCACCGAGACGCTCATTTTTGCCTAAGCCGCCCTTTCGGGTTTTCAACTTAGCGAGCTATTCTGTTTTTCATTTGCATATACTTTCTTTTTTTTTTTTAGGCAAAGTATTTCTTGACTGCATCTGAATTCACAGGACGAGTGAAATCCTCCCCATCCATTGTTGTAAGCATCAAAGCACCGCCTGAAAAGGCTCTCTTAACAACATATGGACTTTCGTAGTTTGGAGTCCACTTGCCCCTTGAATCGGGCGCGAAAGACAAGACTTTCTTGAGCACGAGGTCACCTTCTCGGAACACACGAGGCTTGACCTTCTTATCGAATGCTTTCTTCATTCTCTGCTGATATAACTGACCATGACACATGGCAGTTAACTGCTTCTCTTCAATCAAATTCAATTGGTCATAACGACTCTGAATCCATTCAGCATCAGTCAACTTGGCTTCCATCAAGACTCTCATTGATGGGATCTCCACCTCTACTGGGAGAACAGCTTCCATGCCATAAACAAGAGAGAAAGGGGTTGCCCCTGTTGAAGTGCGTACAGATGTACGATATCCATGCAAAGCAAATGGCAGCATCTCATGCCAATCTTTGTACGTGACAGTCATCTTCTGGATAATCTTCTTGATATTCTTATTAGCAGCTTCAACAGCCCCATTCATCTTAGGTCTGTAGGGAGAGGAATTATGGTGTGCAATCTTGAATGCAGCGCACAACTCATCCATCATCTTGTTATTCAGATTAGATCCATTATCAGTAATGATCCTCTCTGGCACACCATAACGGCAAATCAGCTGGTTTTTGATAAACTTCACAACCACCTGCCTGGTTACATTCGCGTACGAAGCGGCTTCAACCCATTTGGTGAAGTAATCAATTGCTACGAGAATAAACCGGTGTCCGTTGGACGCTTTCAGCTCAATCATGCCGATCATGTCGATTCCCCACATAGAGAAAGGCCATGGTGATGAAATCACATTTAGAAGTGTCGGAGGAATATGAATCTTATCCGCATAAACTTGACACTTGTGACATTTCTTCACATACTTGCAACAGTCAGACTCCATTGTCAGCCAATAGTAGCCTTCTCTCAACATTTTCTTAGCCATGGCATGTCCATTGGAATGAGTACCAAATGAACCCTCATGAACCTCAGTCATCAACAGGTTTGCTTCGTGTCTATCCACGCATCTGAGCAAGACCATATCGAAATTTCTCTTATACAGCACTTCACCAGGGTAGAAACTGAGGTAGAAACTGCCTGACAACCTTCTCAAAGTTTTCCTATCTTTCACAGATGCCCCAGGCGGGTAGACCTGGTTCTGGAGGAAATTCTTGATATCAAAATACCAAGGCTTGTCATCTTTCACTTCTTCGATTGCAAATATGTGAGCTGGTCTGTCCAAACGCATCACAGTAATATTGGGGACATCATTCCACCGTCTGACCACAATCATGGAAGCAAGCGTAGCAAGAGCATCTGCCATCCGATTATCCTCTCGAGGAATGTGATAAAATTCAACTTCTGTGAAGAATGTTGAAATCCTCCTTGCATAATCTCTATATGGGATGAGACTTGGTTGATTCGTCTCCCATTCACCCTTGATCTGATTAACAACCAGGGCCGAATCACCATACACATCAAGATACTTGACTCTCAAATCAATGCATTCTTCAAGTCCCATAATACAGGCTTCATACTCTGCCATATTATTCGTGCATTTGAAAGTTAGCCTTGCTGTAAACGGAATGTGCGAACCTTGAGGAGTAATGATCACTGCCCCAATTCCGTTTCCATATTGATTAACAGCGCCATCAAACACCATCGTCCATCTGGAACCAGGTTTCGGACCTTCATCGAGTGTAGGCTCATCGCAATCTTTCATCTTCGAATACAGAATTTCCTCATCAGGGAAGTCATACTGAACAGACTGATGATCTTCGATCGGCTGGTGCGCTAAATGGTCAGCCAAGATACTACCTTTGATAGCTTTCTGAGCCCGATACTCGATATCATACTCAGACAACAACATCTGCCAACGGGCAATCCTCCCAGTTAAAGCAGGCTTCTCGAAGATATACTTAATCGGATCCATTCTGGATATCAACCAAGTTGTATGATTTATCATGTACTGGCGCAAACACTTAGCAGCCCAAGCCAAAGCACAGCACGTCTTCTCAAGCATAGAGTACTGAGACTCACAATCAGTAAACTTCTTACTGAGGTAGTATATAGCAAATTCCTTCTTCCCCGATTCATCTTGTTGACCGAGTACACAACCCATTGAGTCTTCAAGAACTGTCAAGTACATAATCAGAGGTCTTCCTTCCACAGGCGGAGACAAGATCGGAGGTTCAGACAGATATTCTTTGATACTGTCGAAAGCTTTCTGGCAATCCTCGGTCCAATCATGAGACTGATCTTTCCGGAGGAGCTTGAATATCGGCGCACATGTGGCAGTCATGTGGGATATAAATCTGGAAATGTAGTTCAAGCGGCCAAGAAAACCTCGGACTTGCTTCTCAGTTTTGGGTGCAGTCATCTCTTGTATTGCTTTGACCTTTGCAGGATCAACCTCAATACCTCTTTCACTCACCACAAAACCCAACAATTTGCCAGAACGGACTCCAAATGTACATTTGTTCGGATTCAGGCGAAGTTTAAACTTCCTCAAACGCTGAAAAAGCTTCAACAAATGCTCAATATGCTCAACTTCCGTTCGGGACTTAGCAATCATATCATCAACATAGACCTCTATCTCCTTGTGCATCATATCATGAAACAAGGTAGTCATAGCTCGTTGATACGTGGCTCCGGCGTTCTTCAAACCGAAGGGCATCACTCGATAACAGAATGTTCCCCAAGGTGTGATGAATGTTGTCTTCTCCATATCCTCGGGTGCCATTTTGATTTGATTATATCCGGAAAATCCGTCCATAAACGAAAAGACTTTGAATTTAGCTGTATTGTCTACCAACATGTCAATGTGTGGTAGAGGAAAATCATCTTTCGGGCTAGCTTTGTTCAAATCCCTATAATCAACGCACATACGGACTTTTCCGTCCTTCTTAGGAACATGCACAATATTGGCCACCCATTGAGGATATGTAGAAGTCACCAGAAACCCCGCATCAATTTGCTTCTGAACTTCCTCTTTGATCTTCACTGCCATATCTGGATGAGTCCTTCTGAGCTTCTGCTTCACAGGCACGCACTCAGGCTTCAAAGGCAGGAAATGTTGCACAATATCTGTATCCAAACCCGGCATATCTTCATATGACCACGCAAAGATATCTGAATATTCTCGTAGCAAACTGATCAAATCTTCCTTGACAAACCCTTCAAGAAGTGCCTCAATCTTCACCAGACGAACACAATCCTCAGACCCCAGGTTGACTATTTCCAAGTCTTCGAGATGCGGCTGAATGATCTTCTCTTCGTGCTCAAGGAGACGGGTGATCTCATCAGGAATCCCCTCAACGTCATCTTCCTCTGCCTCAAATACAGGGAATTCAAAATTGGGAGATGGCGTTGGATCATTATGTTCAATGGGTTTTAGGATCAACCTGCATAATGATTTTGGTTAATGAAAAACTTTTAGAATTTAAACAAGCAAACCATTATGCAGATGAAAAAGATTGCTTTCATTCTTGTTTTTATGGGTTTTTTGTGATCACTGATTTCATGCAAAAGCAAAAAGTGAAAACAAAGGAAAAACAAATGTTTAACAATGCATTAATTGAATGAAAACATCATTGTATATATGCTTTGCCAACAATGTCATCACTTCTCCTTTTGGCATGGGAGAAGGGTTTCAAACAAAGTGAACAATTACTCTGATCTATGGATGACCGTAGGAACATCTACAGCGACCCAATTGTGGCAGACACCACCAGGAATAACGAAGTTGTTCACGGCTTCTGCATCCTCTTCCAAGATAGCAGCAGCTTCCTCCTCAGGTTGATCAACATGGATGAATCCTCCACTTGTGAACAAACCTTGCTCATTATATGCCCCAGAACAGTAGCCAATGCCAGCCCGGGATCTGTTGTCTTCAAGTTCAATCACCTTCCCTAATCCAGCAACTGCACCACATTCAATGGCCAGCTTCGCATCTTTGTAGGAAGAAAATGAAGGAGACTTCTTCTCGATTGGTTCATCAATAGATAAAGCTTGGAACGGAGTTCCAACTTCGTCCTCAGCGTCAATGTACGAGAAAGAAGACAGATGGTTAACCAGGAGAGCCTTTTCTCCCCCTACTACAACCAATTTCTTATTCTTGACAAATTTCAACTTCTGGTGTAGGGTGGATGTCACGGCGCCAGCCTCGTGAATCCATGGTCTGCCTAAGAGACAGCTATAAGATGGGTGCATATCCATTACCTGGAAGGTAACTTGGAAATCACTTGGTCCTATCTTGATAGGGAGATCAACTTCCCCAATCACTGTCTTACGCGACCCATCAAATGCCTTCACAACAACCCCACTCAGCCTCATAGGAGGACCTTGGTATGACAATCTGGAGAGTGTGGTCTTTGGCAATACATTTAGAGACGATCCAGTGTCCACCAACACATTGGACATTGCATCAGATTTGCAATTCATGGAGATATGTAAAGCCATGTTGTGGTCTCTTCCCTCCTCAGGGAGATCAGCGTCACAAAAGCTCAAAGTGTTGCAAGCGGTAATGTTTGCAACAATACTATCAAATTGCTCAATGGTGACGTCGTGATCAACATACGCCAGATCCAAGACTTTCTGCAGAGCCTCCCTATGGGGTTCTGAATTCAGCAGCAGAGAAAGAATGGAAATCTTGGATGGCGTTTGTAGAAGCTGGTCTACAACGTTGTACTCACTCTTTCTGATGAGCCTCAGCATCTCATCAGATTCTTCATCTACAATGCCACTCGGGCCAACTGAAGAAACGAGAGTTTTTTGTACAGAGGAGGATGGTTTGGCAACATCACGTGCCTGATTCTGAATATTCACAGCTGTCCCTACAGGACGCTCAACAGTATCAGAAGCAACAGCCTTAGGAGGCGCAGAAAACACACGACCACTTCGGGTCAACCCACTTACATCAGCGACGTTGGTCACGGAGGTTGAAGGTAAAGGCACTTCTACCCCATCTTGCACAGCAACAGAGTTGTATCTGAACGGTACGGCTCTGTCTGAAGAGTAAGGCACAGGGCCTGCAGGTTTAATGACCAAAGAAGGGGAAGCCTTCGGCTTGCTGCTATCATAGTGGATAACAACAGGCTCAGGTAATTTGAACACTGGAGATATAACATTAACCTCTGGTTCGTCCTTATCAACATTGCGATTCTGCAAAATCTCAATGGTACCCTCATCCAACAACTCTTGGAGTTCTCTTCGTACCTGATTGCAACCCAAGCGGTTAACCGAGCAGATGCGGCACTTGTCGTGGTCATGCTCCATGTAGCTGTACTGACACAGCAAACGATGTAGTTCAACCAACGACTGTCTAATGTGGCTTACATATCTGACCTTGTACTTCCCAAGGCATTCCTGAACCATATTAACTGATTTCCCATGCGCAGGCAATGGGTTCTTGGTAACATTCGGGCCTGAATCTTCAAAACTCAAGATTCCACATCTCATAAGGTCTTGAACCTTAGTCTTGAGTGGGTAGCAATTCTCGATGTTATGGCCTGGAGCACCGGAATGGTAAACACAATGCTGATCTGGTTTATACCACCACTGTGGATTTGCAGGAATGGCAGGAGGATCCCTGGGAGAAACCAATTTCCTTTCCAACAAGGAAGGATAAAGTTTGCATATGTCATAGGAATTGGATCGAAGTTGATCTTCTTCCTATCATAACTCAAGTTAGCTTGATTGGTTGTACTTCCACGAGGCTGGTAAGCCTATTGCTGTGGACGATGTTGTTGCTGATACTGAGGCTGTTGATATTGTTGCTGATGCTGAGCATTGTCTTTAAAGACAGGTGCTATATGAGCCACCTGGTGCTGATGACCGGCACGACGTGCAGGCTTCCTCTGAACAGAGGGTCTTCTGTGCTTGGGATGGGATTGCACAGCATGTGCTTCCCCATCCTTCCTCTTAAACGCCCCATATCGTTTAGAAGAAGAGCTCTCATCTTTCGCCAATCGTCCCTCACGGACACCTTCCTCAAGACGCATCCCCATGTTCACCATCTCGGTGAAATCAGAGGGAGCGCTTGCTACCATCCGCTCATAGTAGAATGAGCCAAGAGTCTTCAAAAAGATCTTGGTCATTTCTTTCTCCTCTAGCGGTGGAGTAATCTGAGCTGCCAGCTCTCGCCACCTCTAGGCGTACTCCTTGAAAGTTTCCTTGTCCTTCTGCGACATGGACCTGAGTTGATCTCGGTCAGGCGCCATATCGACGTTATACTTATACTGCTTGACGAAGGCTTCGCCAAGGTCGTTGAAGGATCTGATATTGGCACTGTCTAAGCTCATGTACCATCTGAGCGCAGCATCGGACAGACTGTCTTGGAAATAATGAATCAGAAGCTGATCATTATCAGTCTGGGTAGACATCTTCCTGGCGTACATGACCAGGTGAGCGAGTGGACAGGTGTTCCCTTTATACTTTTCAAAGTCAGGTACTTTGAATTTAATCGGTATCTTCACACCGGGAACAAGGCACAACTCGGCAGCAGACTTGCCGAACAAATCTTTACCTCGAAGAGTCCTCAATTCCTTTCTCAACTCAAGGAATTGGTCGTTCATGGCGTCCATCTTTTCATAAACATCCGGGCCCTCAGACGGCTCGGAGTGATAGATGGTGTCGTCTACCCTTGGCATGGTATGCACGACAGGAGGAGCGGCAACAGGGACCGGGCTAGATGCCGGCATGTGAGCAAAAGTTGGAGCAGGCCGATCAGGCATAAAACCTAGAGGCATTCCCCAAGGGAAACCGACTGGCATAGCATCGGGCACATGATGAGCACTGACTGGCACAGTCGAAGCGACGACCTCTGAGATGACCGTCCTCTGGGCAGGAGTTGCAGGCGGTTGAGCAGGTTGATTTTGAGCAGCGAGGAGTTGCTCCATCAAAGCGCCAAGTCTGGCGACCTCTTCTTTCAGTTCCCTGTTCTCTTGTTCTAGATGCTCCATAACTCTTGCAGAATTGACTCGAGTATAATACCGGTGAGTCAGCTTGTCTTCAAAATAAATGAAGAACACAGAGTTAGGACAAGAAGACCAGAAACAAAGGGTACCTGCTTATGCAAAATGATGCATGAAATGCTTGTGCAGATGCTTTGTTTATTTCCAAGGAACCCTTAGGGTATTATTTGCAATATTTTGAATAGTTAAAGCATTTTAATTTTTCACGGAAAATATCTCATTCAATATATCGAGACAAAGAAGTACAGCATTTTTGATCATTACAAAGAGAAAAGGGAAATAAACATCCTATGGATCCCTAGAAGCTCGGGATGCTGGAAGACGAGAAGTACACAGCTTCTTGATCTCTCTCTCATAGGCCGCTTCCATGTCTGCTTTCTCCTTTGCAAGTCGATCATACTTCCTCTTCCAGAATTTGGAAGACTGAGGAAGCAGAGAGGTCCAAGTGTCGTTCGGATCGTCGATCACTCGATGCTCGAGGAACTCAATCATAGCGTCCTTCTCCTTAAGCTGCTGAAGCAGTTCTTCTCTTTCACGGATCCAAGCACGTGAAAGGTCTTCTTCTCTCAACTCCTCTACACGTTGGGTAGGGAGGGTTGAAGGCCCAGCCACATCCAACGGTGTAGGTCTCGGGTGATCATATGGCATCAAGTACACGGCCGCTCTCTGTCTGACCCAAGAGGTGTATGACATCAAGTACAGAATGTTATGAGGTTTATCCTTTAGGGGGAACCCAAGCTGACGTCGTGCGAGAATGGGATTGTAGCTGATCCCACCACATGTGCCAAGAAGAGGCACATTAGGGAATTCACCACAATAGTCAATGATCTGGACGGTATCATACACGCGATCATACCAAGTGATATCATCATTAGTGAGAGACATAAGTCTCTGAGACCACCGTAGACATCCCTTGTTCTCCTTGAAAGCAACTGTCTGCGGCAAGTGCGAAATAAACCACTTGTATAGCAAAGGTAGACAGCAGATAATAACTCCTCCACCCTTTGCATTCCTCATATGCAAAGAGACATAGGCATCGCCCAACAAAGTCGGAACGGGATTAAGAACTGAGAAGATCCTGATGGCGTTCATGTCCACGAACTTGTCGAAGTTGGGAAACAACACCAATCCATAGATGAGCAGCACAAACAAAGCCTCAAAGGCATCCTCACTCATGGCCTTCCCATAAAAGGTAGCTTGAGCAATGAGGAACTCGGAAGGAAAACCCTGAATTCCGCCTTTGGTAGTCAGATTAGCCCTAATCAAATCTTCATCTATGTGCAACAAGTTGGCAATCTCTCGAGCAGTCGGAATACTCTCTAGGCCACTGAACGGCACTTGATCCAGAATCGGGATCCCAATAAGGTGAGAATACTCCTCCAAAGTTGGCAACAGCTGGAAGTCCGGAAATGAGAAGCAATGATACAGAGGGTCATAAAACTGGGCTAGAGTACTCATCAACCCTTCATCAACCTGAGTAGTCAGCAGAGGTAGAAGTTTCCCATATCGAGCTTTGAAACCCAAGGGATCTAATACATAAGATGTCAGATTCCTTAACTCTTTTACATCGGGCTGTCTAAAGCTGTACTTCTTTGTATGCCTTTTTGGTCTTTCCATGTCTGAAAATTTTGCAAATAAACCATTTTAAGTTCCTTGAAAATTTTCTTTTTTCTGATGACATGAAGTGCAGATGAATGCATGAATGCATGAATGCAACAATCACACTCAAGGATCAAACAAGTCACACCAAACAAAGGTCATGGGAAAGCTCATTGTATCCCTAATATCAATCATCCATTTTGGTGGATTTAGGTTTTCACCTTATCGACACCCAAGTTCCATTGATATTAACGGTACATGAACCGGCTCGAACATCCTTAATATCAACCATCCGTTTTGGGGGATTTAGGTTTTATACCTGATCAACGCCCAGGTTCCATTGATATTAAGGTTGTCTGAACGACTCAACCACGAATCACGGGTTTGCTGAGAGTCACGAGCATGGAGTCTTGGTTAAGAACCACCCAAAGGGAGTGTACTAGGGTTTAAACCTGCCAGACATGTTCTACCAGAGGTTCCCATAATCATCGTTCCATCTTTCGAATATTATCGGAGGAACGAATACTCGTATTCCAAAGATATTCTCAAGAGAAACTCTTATGAGTGTAGTATCGCGTAACAATCGCATCAGAACTTACATCTGAACGACCTCCGCACTACATCCTAAAAATAGGCCAAGATGGGTTTGGTAAACTACGGTCCTTGGCTTCTGCGGCACATGATTGAAAGAATAATGCCTAACCACAAATAACTTGTGTGACATTATTAATCCAACATGACCTCCACCAAGTGAATGGGCTCGCAAGTCAACTGGCTAAGGAATACTCCACACCAGTCAACAAGACTATGCCATTCTCCTATCCTAGAGTGCACTCGAGTTCGGGTATAGAACTCATCTCACAGATCACCAAAGCAAACAACAATTGTATATCAAGCAATTCAAACATTACAATCAATACAGTTATCCCAAATGGTACAAAAATATGTCATATAACAAATAACAAATATCATACAACAAGGGTGAAAAGTAGGCAATACCACCAAGGATAGTGTCCCCAGCAGAGTCGCCACTTTTCTGTAGCGGTGTATTCGTCGCTATATGATTTATTGATTAAATCAAAAGCAAAGCATACAATGAATCGAGTCGCCACCGCACTTTTATTTATCCAAAGGACTGGCTAAAAAGCGAACAAAAGCCTAAGAAGTTTTACACATAGAAAACTAATGAAAAGATCAGAGAGTCTGGGTAAGGGGTAAATTACGCAATGGGAAGGTGTTAGGCACCCAATGCGTCCTAGGTACTCCTAGGGAACCCTTTTCACACTTGTTGTATAAAAAGATGTTTATTTGTTTTTGACATATTGTGCAAACATGAATGGGATGATGAGAAAAGAATATATAATTTTTATTGTTTTTGTGTTTGAACGGATGAACCCGTTGCCTACGTACCTTCCATCAAAGGTAAGGATCAAAACGCCGTAGTTCGGCTAAAAGATTTCCAAAAGTTAGTGGATTCAATTTTAAACACAAGCCCTAAGGTCTTACGTTATCCACAGGAGAAAACTCAACCTTATGAAACAACGAGTCCACCATGTGAGAAAAGCTTCAACTTGCTAGTGAGGGGTTAACCCTATAATAAGCAAGGAAGACTTACAATTCAATCAACTAAGGACAAATAGGTGAGATTAACATCAACCAATTAGGATAAATCAAACATATGGCTAATGTATGAAAACTTAACAAGAATGGACAAAGCCACAAAACAATTGAATGGGTGGAGTTAATTGATTATGATTATTCATGAAAGTAGGGTCAAAGTACGATTAAGATTGATTCAAAATAAGTATTATGAAATGGAGTTTGAAAAGTCAAGGACTTAGGGTCCAGGTTTCTAATTTGAAAGCATGGAGATGTTTGCACAATATTTATCTCAAGTTTTGAAAGCAACGTGTGAACAGGTTTAGGACAAAGAGGGATGAACGGATGAAGATGGAGTGTAAAACTTCCTAGAAGGTTCACCTCTTGAAATCATATAGAAGATGACTCAAGTGTGTCCTTTGGAATAGGCAATGAGCAATAATAAACAAGCAAAGCAAAGGAAGAAAGTCAACAAAAGCGGATACCGGATGCCAATTACTGGACTTATACCAATCTCCTAAAACAAAACCGGATATCAGAGGCCACTCTATGGACTTATACCAATCTCCTCAACAAAGAAATAGAAAAAATGGATACCGAATGCCAATCTATCTGGACTTATACCAATCTCCAACAAAGCAAAACAACACTTGGATGTCAGATGCCAATCTATCTGGGCTTACTCTAACCTCCAACATATGATCATAGGAAAAACAAATGCCAAATTACATGGACTTACAATTGCATCCTCACATACAACAAGCAAATGCATCAAGCAAAGAGAAGATGAGTGGCCAATGAAATGGTCTTATACTCACTTCCATATCATAGGAACAATGGCCAATGAGTGGTCTTACAATTGTCCTCAATGGGCAATCAACAAGGATATGTCACAAAGACAAATGAAATGATCACGCACTAATGAGCAATTAATGATGATAAATGCACAAATCATACAAGCAAACATGTACAAATGAACTAAGTAATCAATCAACCAAAGTCATTCAGCACACACTATAACCAAACAATTAGGCTCATACAAAGGGTTAGGCATTAAAGCCATCTGGAATAGGGTTAATGATGCTCTTAACCTTGACATTGAGAGCCAAGGTGAAGCAGATGAAAGGATATGAGGGGGTGTGCCTCATTGCTCTTATCCCTGGTCAGGGAGAGCATTGAATATTAGAAGGTGTGGGAGTTCAGAAAGTAGGAACTCTCTCCACAGATTATTGACTCGATTGATCTTGGGCTTTTACTCACTATGCATCAACACATGTGGTGTGAGCAAGGTGAGTGACACACAGAATAGTAGGAGATAGGCTACATATCTCTTGGGTTCTACCAATTGCCTTATTCAAAGGACTTTTCCTGCTTGGGACAAAAGTAAACAATCACAAACATCGCCTCTTAAGGAGGACTTCAGACAGTTGCCTGGCCAAGTAACAGGCCAGGTCTTCCAGACTACATGAAGAAGAAAGTGCTATACCTCAATGCAAATGCTATCAAGCAAAGCAATGCAAGTTCTCAAAGAATTATTAGCAACTAATGGTACCTGAAATCAATCAAATAAAATCAGTATACAACTCAAATTCAAAACCAATATAAGATAAGGATCAACCCAATCAATCCCATGTGCAAAGCACAAAGCTCAAAGCATATGAGCTAAGCATCCTACAAAACAAACAAGTTAGTTCATGACAAACAATCAAACTCAATTAACTTGCATTAATCTCCTTAAAGCATTTGCTTCTTAACCTGAAAAGCAAACTCAAACATGAGAAACAAGACCACTAGGACAAGCCTAGGGTCAAAAGGAGATAAAGAAAAAAAATCAAAACAGCAAGTGAAAGCTATCCAAAATCAAGTTCAAATAATTAAGAAACAAACCCAAGTGGTTTCACATTCATATCATTCATCATTATCATTTCACAAACAAATTAGGTCAAAGCATGTCATATAGAACCTCAAAGAAGTCAACAGAAAAACTCCACTCAAATCCAATCACAAACATTTCAATAAATCCTCAAATAATTCATGATCAAACATCATCCACAACATGATAAGCATACCAAATTTCAGCTCATTTCGATCAAGGGAAGTAGGTCAATGAAAATCAGAAAGTCAAAGCAAGTTCAAGCAAACTCATACAAAGCATCAAAACATGCACCAACTTCAATTAATCATAAAACAGAAACAAAACATGATAAATGAATGGGACCAAAGCCATGATAAACTTCAAGATGTCTACATTACTCATGCCAAATTTCACATCCATCCAATTAATAACCAGAATTTCACAAACCAAATACAAACATGTATCACAAAAAATAAACAAATGACCAAACAGGGGAGAAAATTCCAATCAAATAGTAAATGCCATCAATAATTCCAGAAAAATTCACATGTATTTTCAACATCCATAAGTATCTTCATGCAAAAATCCAGACCATTTTGAGTTCAATAAGCATGGTAATAAAAATCAAGAAGTTGGACATGAATGGTGTGACACAAATTGTCACACCTCTATTCAAAAAAACATATCTCATCAACCAGCAATGATAAAATTACAAACTCTACACCAAAATCACCATGAACATGTCTAGTTTAAGCACAAACAATTTGAGAGGCATTGGATTAAGTATCATCATTTCACAACCAAATTGGCATGGCATACACAAATTGGACACACATGAACAAACCCTAGGCATTTTTAAAATCTACACGTGCATAATTTCTGGAAAAAACACCATAAAAAACTAGAGATCATGAGGAGCATTTCACAAAAAATTGCATCAAATTTGGATTAAAATTGGGTGAGTTATGAATTTTCTAAGATTGGCATACCAAATGAAATAAATATTGAAAAAAAGAAATAAATTAAATGAAATATAACACGGACGATGGCATTCTGGTAATTATGGAGCTCACTAAGTGAAACGCCGCGTTTCACTTAGTGGCGTGGCAGCCAGCGATTGGCTTCATGGGCAAAAAACCGCGGAACGCATGCAGGACACGGGATTTGAAGATCAAACACGGGTTTTGAGCAAAATATTTAGGGTTTTGAACGTGTTCTTCATCATTTTTTCCAGATTTTCCAGCAAGAACATTTTGTAACCAAAATCAACAAACAATATACCATTGGGTTCATCTCCTAATGCTCGTCAATAATCCAACATTCATTAACCCTAATTCGAGCTAACATGGAAGAAACAAGCAACATAACATTCACATATGAAACTTCATGTCAACATAACTTTCACAATACTTGATGAAATTTCACGATTCAAAGCTCATTACAACCAGCATGGAAAGATCTATAACAAGCATATCATGATTTCATCATTGGCAAGGTTCGAAAATTTACCTGATTTGAAGAACAGTGTTGATTCGTGGTTGTTTGGCTTGGACCAGTTGAAACAGATGCGCCTTGATGTTTGTATTGATGAATGGAAGTAGGATTTGGAGCTCAGCTTGCACAATCTAGCTCAAACAAGCAGCTGCCATGAATGAAGCTTCTTCCAACAGTTCAAGGAAACAGCTCCACAGTTGTGATTCTTGGCCACAAAACTATCCCAAAAGACTCGTGTGTGTTGAAACAATAAGAGCCAATGCAAGCTCTATGAGGATTTTTGCAGAAAAACCATATGAAGAATGAGAGAGTTTTTGAGAGAAAAAGGTTTGGATCTCGGTTTTTGTCAATTGTGGCTAGGGTTTTCAGTCTGAAATATGCAATATATACCTCTGATTAACAATGCCTAAACTTGGTTAGTGGAATGGTAAATGAGATTAGCTCAAATGGAGGTGTTTTGGTCAATTTGTAAAAACACTCAAGTTGCATGTGCATGGCATGCTACAGTGCGAAAATGGGCCTAAACACATCCCAAATTTGGTTTTTGATCATTTGCAATTGGTAGAAAGTGTAGGCAAGGCTTAATTTGAAAGTCAATTTTTCACCTCTCCCTTTTTTAATTCAATGCACTTGAAAAAGGCCATTTTGATTGGATGATTTTTGGTGAAATGTGATGAAGGATTTGGATAGAGCATGTCAAAAGTGACTTGTAGCAAAAAACCTCACTCAATTTGGCCAAATGGTTCAAGAGTTATGCCACTTTGAAGTTCAAAAATTCTTGAGAATGATTTGATCATAACTTGCCAACCACACATTGGAAATTAGTGTTCTTGAACTTTTTGGAAATGGGAGAACAAGATCTTCAACTTTCATGTTGGACAAAAATTCATTTGAAGCTTATATGATGATGTAATTTTGAGGAGAAGAACTTTCCATTTTTGGCAAATTCCAATTACAGGTCAACTTACTATTTTTGGAAACTTTTCATCTGACCTCAAATTCTTCAATGATGATGTTTGACATGTTATATTAGGCTTATATGGACATGAATGAGACCTCTCAAACCAATTCCCACCATCAAATCACTGATTAAATGCACAGTTGACCACAGTTGACTTTGCTAGGGTTTTGGTTGACTGAACCATGTTCTGATGAATTCTAAGCCCCTACCACTTGAGATCTTGATTCAAAATGATGTCACAACTCATATGAACTCTTGATGAATGATCATGGTGCCCAAATTCTTCAAGAATGGCCACTATCTATTGCTCAATGGCTGTTTTTGACTGATTTGACCTAGCTTGCTTCATCTGCAAGTAACATGGTTAGATGACAATATTTTTGTACTTTTGGTTAGTAAACAAATGAAAAGCAATGATATACAAATGCAATACATGCTTGGTGATCAAGAACCACACTCACAAGATAACCCACCCACTAGGAGGGAAGCAAATGTGCACAATGATCCTTGAGGCAATGATATGGTATGATATGATGCCATGAGGGATCTTAGGGATAAAATTGGGGTCTTACAATGATGTCAAAGGGTCCAAACTTAATTCTAAGTGATGCTGAAATAAAATCAAGGGACCATGTAATGTTGAAATGAAAATTGGTTACAAATCTTTCCAAATTACACCCATGCGCAAGTCATTCAAACCTTGTCCAAATGAATTGATTTTGGATTTTTTGGGAAGGTGAGATCAAGGGGAACAACTTTCATGCTGAACACTTTCCTATTTGAAGCTTGGATCATGATGAATTTTGAGGTGGAAGTTAGAAAAATCAAACATAATTGAAAGTTTTCTAAGTACCAAGTCAAATGTTCATTTGTTCCACCTTAAATAACGTTTTACATGAGCTTCAAATGGAAAACATTCTTTCACAAAAGTTTTGTCTCTTTTAAACCTATTCAATTTGGTCACAAAGTTGACCTCATTTGGATTTGGCATGAAGGAGTTATGCATTTTAGAAGTTGAGGAAAATTTTTTGTCCAATGGTGATGGCCCAAAATGACCTATAATGTTTCCTCTTGGCACATTCCCTTTCCAGTTGAATTTGAAGTTTCTAAAAGAATAAAAGTTGGAGAGGAAATCTTGAATTTGATCATGAAACTTTGGAAGTTGATCTCCTAACTAGGGCACAAACAAAATGACATATAATCTTTCACCATAAAAACTGACTTTCCAAGCAAAAATACCTCTTGACCTCAACATGAAAGTTGTTTGGAATGTCATAAGGAGTTACATTTCTCTTGGAATCATTTCATATGACAAAAATTGTAGGAGATAGGGTCTAGTGAACCCCAATTTTGACCAGTTGACTTTCTCTGGTCAACCACCACGAACCAACTTGCAAACTTGAAGTTCTCTTGATCTTTTGGACTCATGGAGGATCATATATGCATAAGTTGATGTATAATGAATTATCTCTTGATATATTTGATCAAATGTTGAAGAAAATTGCTAAGGAAGTCACACACAATACCTAGTTGAATTAGAGCTTCCAAGGCAAACAAGCTTCAAACTCTTGATGAATTCTTCATCAAAATGATAAATGAAGATCAAGAGGACCCATATATGATGTTTAGAACCAATGTGAATCATATCTTGATTGATCTCCTTTCATTGAGGGTCTCAAACCCTAGTTGTGAGCTTGATGAGGCAATGGTAGATGCACATGCTACCTACAAAAGAAACAAAGTTATACATAAACATATTTTTGGCATTTTAGTTAGTAAATAATGAAAAACAAAGTATGATACAATCAAATGTGCTTGGTGATCTCTCCCAATGTAAACCTAATGAATGAGGGGTAAGGACGATGCCAAGGTGTGATCCCAAAGCTAATTATGGTCAAAATTGGGGTCTTATAGTTGTCAAGTTAGTTAAACTGACCAACCATTATTCTGAAATACATTTGTTTGTCATCATCAAAAGGGGGGATATTTTTGGAACAAGATTTTTCATATCCCTTGGGTTTTGATGATAATAAAGTATTTAGAGAACAAATGGGTATACTAACATATGTTCAAGTGTGCAGGATCATAAGCATAGAATTAATCCTGATTGAAAACATATGTGGAGAAGCAATATGACTCTGCTTATGATTGATCAGGATCTAATGACATTGAATGTGTTCATCATCCTCTGAAGGTTCGGACTTTATTCTCATGTCCAAGCTTCTGGTGATAGCTCAGAATATGAATGTTTAAAGAGCCTCTGATCCATACATTATACCAAAGTAGACTAGTCTTGCCAAAGCCCCGGATTTCTGGACAGAGTCAACTAGGATTTCGTTTTTCAAAGCTCAAGGAATGGTTATGTGACCTCCTGAGTATGTTCTACCTTCTTGCGTTTTTCACACCTTCAGTAATATCATCGGGAACACATATGGGAAAATTTACGCACTATAGAAATATCATCCGACGTCCATTTACCCTCAATTTGCAAAAAAGCAAACATTGCAAACACTTGAGCTTCATCCTTAATGAATTCTTCAAATTATCTCGCAAAAATAAACTGCAGACGTTTCTCTTCTACAAACTCGGGAAATAATATTGTCTTGTTATAGCGGTTTATATACATATAGTTAAAATCTACCCAATGCATACCCAAGATAACATGAAGTTGACTCAACGATAAGAAAACTAAGTCGACGCCAAAGTTCCTACCATATATTGTCAATGGAAACTTCAAACAAACTGAAGAAGTAGTTACCAACCCATTCACTGGAGTATCATTAACCATGATATCGTTCATAGCAGACACCATAAGACACAATATCTTCACACAATTAGTAGATATAAAGGAATGTGTCGCACCAGTATCAATGATAGAAATTAAAGGAATGCCATTAATGCAACAAGTACCTTGAACCAGATTATCTGATTTTGAGGCCTTTGCACCACTGAGATCAAACACTTTCCCAAAATATTTCACATCTTGAGTCTTCTTAGGATTCTAGCACTGTGTGATAATATGATCAGCCTCTCAATATTTGAAACAAGTTACCACAATATTCTTGCATTCATTATCTATATGCCCTGCCTTTCCACACAAGAAGCATATCAATGTAGAACATTCTACAGCATGATGACCAAGTACCCCACATTTGAAATATTTGAGATGAGCATGAGCACCTCCCCCACTATGACTCCTCCCACCGTTATTGTTATGTTGAAACTTATGTTTACCTTTACCATTAAGAACAACATAAGGCTTCCCGCGTTTTTGATTACCACTTCTCTTATCACTGACACTCTTGTAATGAGAGGAACTAGCACGGTTGTCTTCATCATAGATATGCCATTTGTTAACCAGCACAGAGAATTAACGGATTTCCTGATACCTAATATAATGTTTAATCTTTGGGCGAAGTCCATTCTTAAACTTAATGCACTTGGATATTTCAGCTTCTACCCCATTATAGTGAGGGAAGAACCTACACAATTCCTTAAAATTGGCAGCATAATCCGCAACAGTCATATTCCCTTACTTAAGTTTAAGGAATTCCACCTTTTTCTTGCTACACACATCATCCAGAAAATAATTTTCCAAGAATGCTCCCCTGAAAACAAACCAAGTGATCATTGTACCATTAGCTTCAAATTTATGCCTGGAATTATCCCACCAGTACTTTACTTCTTCAGACATCATGTAAGCACCAAAAAGAATCTTTAGAGCATCTGCACAAGCCATCACTCGAAATATTTTCTCGATCTCCTGTAACCAAACTTGTGCGCCTTCTGGATCATGCCTTCCTTTGAAGCTTGGTGGCTTGTTTCTCAGAAACATGTCCAGTCCACGAGATTCAGCACCTTCAATCTATGGATTCTACTGAGCTTGTAAAACTTGAGCCAAAGCTGTCAATGTATCGACAATAGCACAATCATTTCTTCCAACCATTTTTTGGTTACAACAACAAACAAATATTAGAATAAACATTGTATCGATAGTGTTGACACACTTGTCATACACCAGGAACAAAAAAATACAACAACCTAACCGAACGGACCGACCTGCTCTGATACCTCTATGTAACACCCTAATTCCCCACTCAATATTTAATAAAATAATTCAAACAAAAATCCACAATTAGAGTGTCACTCATGCTTCATCATAGCATATAGACATCAATCATGAAATGGTCATGTGAAAATAAGTTGCGGAAATAAAGAAGTTGAAAAGTATCAACAACAAAACTCCAACATAAATAAACTATAACACAATAACGAATGACATCTCATTCCCAGTGTTACATATTATAGCGACTCTACTAAGATCCAATGGTAAAATCTAAAGAGGCACCAACGCCATCCTCTAAACCAAACGACTACTCCTGTATCTGAATGTATGTACTCACGAAGAGCACAGACGCCACAACAATAATTAGGGGGTGCGAATACATCTAACAACTGTTAACAGTAAATTTCAGCAAAACAGGATAGTAAGAATGAATAATGAAGTAACTCAATAACACTCAAAACACAAACAAATAAATAACGATGAAAATGCAATGCCAATGCCACCAAATCTTCTTAAAATGCATGTGGTACCAAAATCACTAGGATCATAGGTGCATTACTGATTTTCCCATGTCTTTGGTTCCTCTCTGGACGTGAGGCTAACATAGTTCCTCTATGAACCAGTTCATCACTGGACTGAATTCTACCTATCTATGAAATAAATGAATGCATGATTATAAATAACACAAACATGCAACATCATCAACATCAAAAAATTACAAAATCATAAATATCAAACATCCAAAAAAAAGGTTCCACTCTTAAACCTATAATTTGCCAATCACATGCCTCACTGTAATTCCTCTCTGAATTACTATACTCAAATCATCAATAAAGGCCTCATTGTAATCCCTCTTTGGATTACTATACTTAAATCACCAATAAATGCCTCATTATAATCCCTCTCTATATTAATATACTCAAAAAACATGTTTTTAAACAATTCTAATTATTTCTCCTCGAAAACGTAAAGTTATGTTATTACCCTAAACTTCAACTCACCATAATACTCAATGAACTCAAAAAGTCTTATAAACTCGTAATTCTCAAAATAACCTTCGAGTACTCTAAAAGTAATCTAGTATCCAAACTTTCTAAGGATAAAGGTTCACACCGATAACTCTACTAGGCTATTTTTACTCCATTTACTAAAAAATGACCCTAAGGTCACCAACAAGACTTTAACATAAAAAAATTCTCAATATTATCCTCGAAGGACTCCGGAACTTGAAAATGTATCAAAAATGGCCGAAGTCAAATTTTTTCAAAAATTCCCAAAAATCGAGTATCGTCGCCGGGCGACCGTCGCCGGAGCGCGGCAAGACATACGATCGCGAAGAACGGAAAATCGCAAAATCGTGAAACATAAAAAGGCTGATTGTAGAAACTGGTTGATCATCTGTTGTCGCGGCTCGCCACTGTAATACCCAAATGCCACTGTTGTCGTCTCGCCTCTGCGTTTGCGATGATCGTTGACCGCCGCCATTCCAGTGTGATGATTCCCCCTAAACCGATTTTGACTTTTCCTAAAAAAAAATGATTTTTTTAAAATAACTTTTCCAATTTTTAAGTTCCTACCAAAAATTGATTTTTCATAAAATATATTAAAAATTAAGTTTCTCTGTATTTGGGGAAAATCCCAAAATCAATCGACTCAGAACAAGTTTAGTGAAACAGGACAGAGTTCTCAATATCATGCATTTGGGAACTCAAACGACCCAAACAGAGCCGTTCGAATCCTCGGGGTCAAAATCCCAACTCAACAAAAATCAAACAAAAAAAGAAATAACTCATACAATCAATTCATCACTGATACAAGGTTATAACATATAACAATAGCTTATAGAGACCTTAGGGGATTTATCTCAAATCCCCTATTATGGTCTTAGAGTAAACATGTAAAACATTCTCAATATACCATAAGTAAAAATGCAAAATCAAGGATAAAACTATAACTCCTAAGGCGTTGATAGGAGGGTAAGGAACCCTCACTATCGTACATGCCTAAAATCATCCACCAGTAGACAATCCCCCCTCAAGAAAAGTTGATATGATCTTTTAACTTTGACCCAACGTTTGATATATATACCTAGTATAAAAAATAAGCAGTGGACAATATTATTACACGATGGTTAAAGATCTTAACAAGATTCATCTTCCGACGTCTCTCTCTTGGAACTGTTGCTTTTCAAAGATCACTTGTGCAAGCTATTTTCTAACGACTCTTTTTCTGCCTCTATAAAAGGGAGATTGTTAGGTCTGGTATGTAGTGATTGGCTGCATTTTGGGAAAAAATAGTATTCTAGTCAGATGTTGAACAAGATGTTGTGACATGTTGGTTCAACATTGGTGTGTGACCTGTTTTAGTATCTTGTAAGATTTGTTTCCTTTTATGATATATCTGAAGATATGTTTAAGATTTAGTTCATGAAATATGCGAGTCAAGTAGAGCATTTTCTAAAAAGCAAAATGATTGTTTTGCCTTGACTTGTTTACGAAGTAAAGATGTCAAAACATTTTAGGAAACATCTGATATGATTGAAATCAAATATGCAGAAGATTGTGCATGAACCTTGGATCTGCTGTGAATCAAGCTCGAAGACCATGTCATTCAAATGTTATTTATAGATCGTTTCTAAACCTAAAAAGACATTGAACCAACACTGAATATTGTATGTGTTAGGGTTTAGTGTATGTTAATTGTGTGAGCCTTTCAAGTATCTCCTTGATACTTGAGTTGGACTTGGTTTATTGAGTTGTAATTGGAAATCCCTTAGAAGCTTTTAAGCAATAACGGATTGTGTTTTCGGTTATAAGTTGGTGTCTTTGTTGTATGATTGAAGGGAAGTGAGTGGGGTCTCATATCTAGAAGAGTCTTAGATAGAAACGTCCACGGGTAGCATTAGGTGAGAAGTTTGTAAAACCTGAGGTTGTTTAGAACTTCGAACTAATTCTGTGTTAGTGGATTTCCTTTTTGGCTTGGTAGCCCCCAGATATAGGTGACGTTGCACCGAACTAGGTTAATAACTACTTCTTTTCTTTTCTTTAGTGCATTTACTTTAATCCTATTATTGTTTGTGGTGTGACTGTGTGTTGACCTTGGTGTCGTGACATCGTGTACGACATCCAGGATCTGCATACCAGAATTTTAGAGATGAAGATTTGAAGTAAGGTAACCAAACTTTCGAACAATCAAACAGAACATATTGAGTACAAACTTCGAGCTAAAGTTTTATCTGTTTACTACACAAACTCTTAAGATTTATTATTTTTGTATATCTTAGAAATCTTAAGTGTTTAAGTATCTAGTGATTGTTGTATCACATATATACTTATGAGTATAGTTATTATCTATTCTACTAAACTATGTTTGTAAAGTAGAGGAAGTCTCTTGCTAGTTTGCTTGAGTAGTGGAAGTCTCTTGCTAGTCTACTTGAACAATGGAAGTCTCTTGCCTGTGTGCTTGAGCATAAGTCTCTTTCTATTGTGATTGAGAAGTTGAAGCATCTTGCTAGTTTGCTTGAGAAAAGTGTATTTGATTATAGTGAAAATCTCTTATAGGACAAGGGGACTAGACTACTCTCAGTTTAGGAGAGGAACCATGATAACTCTATGTGTTGCTTTGTTTATTGCTTATGAATATTTTTCATTCTGCTGCTATTAACTCTGAGATTAGACTCTGAACTTGTTCAGATTCTAAAGTTATCTTTTCATAAGTAAAAATAATTAACACACAGAATTTAACCCCCCTTCTTGTGTATTTTCCTCACCTTCAGTTGGCATCAAAGCACGGTCTGCACTATAACACTTAACAGTGGTGTAGAAAAGATCTTGAGAAAAATACATCATGTCTGATGGTCCTGAAGTAACTAGTCCTAGTTCTCCTAGTGAGGGTACTCCTTGTGGTAATAATGATCGTGATCAAAGTACATCTTATATTGCTAGACCACCAACATTCAGTGGTAAATCTACTGAGTTTAATTGGTGGAAAATCAATATGTACACCCATATCATAGGGCTTGATGATGAGTTATGGGATATTCTTGAAGATGGAATCAACTTTGAAGTGGATGGAGTATGTATGGTGACTGATAGAAAAAAAATCTCACACATGCTCAGAAAAAGGTTTATAGAAAGAACATAGAGTGAGGGGTATTTTGGTGGAATCTCTACCTTACTCAGAGTAAATAAAGATCATTGACAAATCAACTACCATAACCATCTTTGAATATTTATGTGTCGCTTATGAAGGGAATCAACAAGTCTAAGAAGCTAAGGCTAATGTGCTGGTTCAACAATATGAAATGTTCATAATGGAAAATGATGAGAGTATTGAAACCATGTTTTCAAGGTTTCAAATGCTTGTGTCTGGGCTTTAGGTTTTGAGCAAAAGCTACACAACCTCTGATCATGTCAAGAATATTCTTAGGAGTCTTCTTTTCAAATACAAACCAAAGGTGACAGCTATTCAAAAATCAAAAGACCTGAACAATATCAATCTTGAAAGTATGATAAGTAATCCCTAGAGTCATAAGTTAGAGCTCAATGGAGATGAAGAACCAATCAATATATCAAGGTCCCTAGATTTGAAATCTATTTGACGATCTGAGAAATCTTCTCAGACTTGGGAGCACAAAGAAGCCACTCATGATGAAGCTTCTGATGAAGATCCTGATGATGATGAAATAAAAAACATCATAAAAATATTTCAATATCTTGCCAACAAAAATAGGAGGTTCTTTGGTAAAAAATCCGATTTCAAAGGAACAAGCTCCAGAGAAAACAAGGATAATCAGAAAGGTTGCTTCAACTATCAGAAGCCTGATCATTTCATTGTTGATTATCCCTATCTTCCGAAAGACAAAGCCAAGAAGGAAAACTTTCAGAAGAATAACTTCATAATTAAATTCAAGAAAAGTCTAATGGCTACACAGGACGAACTTGATGACAAAAATGAAGCTGAGAAGACTAAAGAAGAAGCCAACCTAGCTTTGGTTGCTTCAACATTCTCATATTCGGAATCAGAAGTTGGCTTTAACTTAGATTTAGAGGGTACATAAGAGGTATTTTCTAAACTCTCTAAATCTGATTTAATTACTTTATGTCAAGATCTTATGGAAAGATGCTAGTAGAAAAATAGACATATGAACATTATAAAGAAGAAATATGGTCTTATAAGAGATGAACTAAACTTCTCTAAAGACAAGATTGAAAAACATGAAAGAGATCTGATTTCTTTAATAAAAAATATGTATGACAAACCTTTTGATAATTATGAATTAGCTCTTCAAGATTTTATCATATCTAGGTTTGAAAAACCAAACTTGCTTCCATGATCAATGGAGTAAGTAAGAGAAAAGGAGAAGGTCTTGGTTATCATCAAAAATGTTATAATCCAAGGACTGAAATCTTTATGAAACCATCAGATCCTTCTTCTTTAAGCACTGCTCAAAAAAAGGCCGAATGCTTACTTTCTGCCTACTGCTGAAAATGGTAAAGTTCTGAACCAATCAGAACCTATGATGGATGACTCACAAGTTCTAACAAAATCAGAACCTCATACTCAAAGATCAAAAGTTCTAAGAAAACTAGAACCTAAAACTCTCAATTCAGAAGTTTTGAAGAAATCAGAACTCAAGGTTGTTGAAACAAAGGTTTTAAAAGGTTCGGAAGTCAAGGTTAAGACTTATCCAAGATAAACATTTTATAAACAAAAAGTCTGGAATGAGTTTAGACCCTACTCTTAAAGGAGTCCTTGTGAAACTAATCGCAAAGGATCCATACCAGTATAGGTACCAAAGATTGAGATTATTTTTCCTGTAGATATGCTAAAGGGAACGTTTGTAACGCCTCAGACTGCTTTCAGGATTAATGACTAACCCCACATACCAACACGGGTCTTTTCAGCATTATTTGTTTTTACTCACACATTTTTCGTGAAACTTCCCAGAAGGTCACCCATCCAAATACTACTCCAAGTCAAGCATGCTTAACTATAGAGTTCGTATTGTTAGGCTACCGAAAAGAAGATGCACCTTTTTTGTATAGGTAGTACCAATTGATACTTAGGAGCCTTCTTTCAACCATGTAGTCTCATACCTGCACAGCCTAATAATCCCTCTCATTCCAATGTGAATTTGGTTTTTCCCCTAAATGTTGCTAGGAGTGTCTCATTGTCATGCCTCATGCACCGACAACCACTCCCTCACCCTCGGGTGTTACATGTAACCACTCTCCTCCCTCTTCCGAATTGGGTGTTACATGCCCACCAACTTCCGCTTGGTTCTTCCCCAAACCACATCGACTGACCCCACAAACCAACACGGGTATTTTCATCATGTTTTATCCACACTCATACACTCTCCGATAAACTTTCCAGAAGTCCATACATCCAGATACTACTCCAAGTCAAGCATACTTAACTGTGGAGTTCTTATCTATTTTTGTTCCAAGACAGTGGATGATTACAACTTATAAAAAGAAGAAGACCTATATTCCAAATCCTAACTCTGAAGGAGGAAGGAAATGTCGAATCTGAAAGAAACTAGTAAGAGAAGTTTGCGGGTACTGGGAAGACTGATATTGTCTTATAAAGTGTCGGTGCTTCAGACTATGAATAAATCTCTAAAGTTTATCTAGTTATTTTGGAATCTGAAAAGAATCCTGATGGTTTTATGAAGAGTATTTATGGAACAATGTAGTTCCTCAAGAACAATCTCAATAGTAGATCAAAAGTTGCACAAAGAAAGGTATGGCTATCTCTATGTTTTTATGAAACAACTCCTAATCCTTTCTTTTTAAATATATGTAAGAAGAACTTCTTATTTATGAAAGAAGGATTACACTTCTCTGTGATAATTCTACTTCTATTAGAATGGCAAATAATCTTATTCTATATCATAGTCAAGCATCTTAATCTTTTAAAGATTTGTGCTTACATCTGATTGGACTAGTAGAGCCTGGTGATGTCTAGAAGCTACTATGATCAAAAGCTCTAAACTAGCTTCTGATGAATAATAGCCTCTGAAGCATCTCATCCTCTAAAACTCAAAATAAGGTTAACTGCCTCTGATATGCACATAAGTGGACAAAATCTTATTTTCCCTCTGGCACCTGTCCACTTACGTGTCATAAATCTGAAAGGTCTTATAACACGTGGATTATAGTTGTTGGGTAAAAAATCCTCTAATATTTTAGTTTTTTTCTTATTTACCTTACTTCTCTCTTCATTTGTCTTTATGTTCTATTTTAATCAAAAATATTTTCCACTCAGAACACTCTAGTTATCAGACGCACACACCTCTCTCTCTCTCTCTCCCACTTCCCACACTTTTGTTTTCTCAAACCTCCTCTGAAAACTATCTTTATCAAAAGGAAACCCTAGAAAACCTAAATATCATTCTACAATGGCATCTTCATCATCCGCTCAACAAGCACAAATAATTGTCGAATCTGGCAAGAGTCTGACTATCAAACCCAAGACTATGGATATCAGTACAAAGGATCTAAATCTATTGGTGGAAAAAATTGTTGACTTCAACTCCTTTAATCATAATGGGTATGATTTATGGAGTTGCTTCAGAGTATAAAAGTGGTCTTGATTTTTTGATATGCTGAATGGACCAACTTACCCCTATCTAGTAAGGGATTTATAGGTTACGGGTGAAGTTTATGACGAACTCTCAGCGTCTATGGAACAAAGTTTGATGGTATCGAATGAAAATTCCTTGAAAGGGAAGAGTATAGTAGAAATGGGTCTGAAGAAGTTTGAAGAAGTGGAGATTATGTCAGTAGTGATAGGTGTTGATGTAATCATCACTTAGAAAATTATTGCCAAGCTTTTGAAAGTAACAAACACTAGAAGGTATATTTTGAATATAAAAGAAAACAGTCCTGAAGTTGAATCCATTAAAAGATGTTTATTTGAGCGATCTAGAAATATGTGTTTTTCAGACTTTGGAAAGGTCGAGAACATGAAGAGGAATTTAAAGCTTATGTTCAAAATTCTTATTGGTTGTCTAAATCCTAGAGAAGGCAGCATTGATCAAATCTCTTAGGATCACAAGCACTTCATTTTCTACTTGGTAAATAAAGATAAGATAAATCTACTAGCCTACATCTTCCATCATCTCTGTGAGGCTACCAAGGATAGCATCAACCACCTTAAGAAAAATGTGCCATATGGTAGACTTTTGTCTGAACTATTTTATCAGGGTCGCCTGATTGATACCCTTAAATCTACTCTTGATATTGAGGATCTGGAGGAGATCCATGAAAACATTGTTTCAGCTTTTGTTCTAGCCAAAATGAAGCTTTTGAAGAAGAGTGAAGTGTGGTATCTAAATATCCTCTTAAAGTTAGATGTAAAAATCATGCTTAGCTTGAGGATTATCCTATCATTACCAAGTTGGACAATCTTAATGTAATAAGATTATACATTCAATAGGAATTTGAAGAAGGTGTGACTCTGAGATACAAAGAATTACCTAATGATCTTACTAAAATGTATAAATATTCTAAAAAGAGAAAGAAGGTTGCTTCAGATACTCAGAAGGAAGTTCAGAAGCCTTCTAAGAAGAAGAATGATATTGAGAAAGGAGTTGAAGAGGTTATTGCTTCCACTGTCTTAATGCCCTATAAGACAAGAAATGGAAGGAATCTTCTTCTACTGTCTCATATGATGCTCCTATAAGGAAGAAGAAGTTAAGAAAGATGGTTGTTTTTGATGAAATAAAAGAGGAAGAGCAAGAAGAGGATGTTGAAGTATCCTTAATGAGAAGGAAGATGAATGCAGATGCTGGAGTCCATAAAAGTGTTGTTGAACCTGTTTTCAGGGGTGCTCAACTATTAGCCTCTGCCCTATTGGAACATGCAGAAAAACAGCCTGAAACTTCTTATGCTATATTGGAAGAAACTGTTTTTGATAAAGATGTTCTAGAGATTGCTGAGGTCCAAGCTGCTAAAGTCATTCTTGGGTTAAAGACACCTGAAGTTGAAGCTTCTGGTGTTCCTAAAGAAGTTGTTTTAGAAGTTGTTGCTAAAGAGAATCAATCTATTTCAGATGTTTTGGAAACTGATATGACAGGTATAAATCTAAACTCTATCTTGAAAGATGGTTTTAATTATTCCATCTTAAATCACATATCACCTACACCCTCACCAAATCCCTCACCCAACCCATCTCTAAAACACACTTCATCATCTGCTGGTGAACCCATTGATGTTCAGAAACAGCTAACATTATTTTCTTCTTATGAACAACCATCACCTCTGGGCACCATGCTTGAACCATCCATAGATATTTCTAGTGGGAAAGCTTCTTCTAGTTCTGATTCAGAAGTTGATGAATTTAAGTTCATTGCTCATATTGGTCTCAAAATTATGACCCTTTCACCTATTAGACCTATCCAAGCCATCCTTATTCAAACCTTCTCTCCTCAATGTCGCATCTCGAAAAAACGTGATCCTTCGCAAAGTCGCGAAAAAGATTGATTTGAACGGGGTCACCCATCAAACTTTATTTATTCTAAAGAAGAAAAGGGGAAATGAAAATGGTTGTCGTAACCAAGTTCGGGTTTGGGAGTCGATTACACAAGGGAAAGGTATTAACACCCCTCGCGTTTGTTGTACTCAACAGGAGCCTTTTAGTTAAATTTGCGATTGAATGTTAGCTTATGTTAATTGTTTTCTTTGAATGGATAAAAGTGAAAAAAGGAAAATAAAGGGGTTGCAAAAAGGTTTTTATTAGGACGCTTGACGAGATTATGGGTCTCGCTCCTACGTATCCTCGGGTACAATGAGGAACTCAAAACTTCGTAGTTTAGGGGGAAGGCTATGGTTTTTTGTTTTGCTTTAATGAACACGTGCTTAGATTGCATTCTAATAGTTAAACATTTACTTGCATACTCACGGTGGAGACTTAAGCGCTAGTTTGTATACGCATTAGAATGGATTAAGCAATGTTCTCTTGAAAAAAGAGTTTAATTGGTTAAAGTGTGTTATGGATTGAACATGTGTTTAGCTCACATTCTATCGGTTAAACATTGGCTTGCATGCTCGCGGTGGAGACTTAAGCGCTAGTTTATATAAACATCTCTAAACTAGTTAGAAGGGATTAGACAAATGTTCTTTTTATGAAAGGTTTTCAATCGCATGGAGGTGAGAAAATAAGTTTGATGTATTGAGTGCTTTTTAAGTGAATGATGACTGCTCGATGAGAAAAATATGGAATGCTCATAATTAAAAAAAATGAAAAAATTAAATCACATCTAATCACATTTGTCCATGAAGGTCCAATAACATTTTAAACTCTTGATTTTGAATCAATGGAGTTTCCATGAAAAATAATGATGGTTTAAGATGCTAATTAAGTATAGAAAAAATAATAATATAAAGAAAATTAAATAAACAAAAATTAATTCACATTTAATCACTTTTCCTCATGGAGGTTCAAGAATACTTTAAACTCTTGATATTGAATCAATTGACTTTCCATGCAAAATGATGATTATTGAGATACTAATTAAGTGAAGCAAGAATAATAATGCAAAAAAATAAATAAATAACATTAAAAGTATACCTAAATGAAGACAAATAAAAAATGACTTGAAAATAAAGAGAAATTTGTACAAAGTTTTTGCTCTATTTTTGTGAATGATTCTTGGTGTCATTTATGAATGAAATGAGATTAATTTATAAGATCTAGAATTAGGTTAAGTTGTGGTTTATGAATTACTTAAAAAATATGAGTGTCTTCTAGAAATTTATTTAATTAAATAGTGAATAATAATGTAATATATGCATGAAATATTTATGTAATTAATATATGCATGGGATAATGATGTAATAAATGAGAGATATATTTTGGATCTTCTAGACAAATTGATTTTTGTTTTTTGATGTATGAAAATAATTAATAAAATTCAAATTGATATTTTGATGATAAATCAAATGATCATGAAGTTATTTGTTCAAAATGCATAATAATAAAAAATGCAATTTTAGTCAATTCCTTCAACATGTAAAATCTTGACTTTATGTTGACTTTTTTACTATAATTATGGTGACTTTATTTGATGATAAAAATGCATATGACTAAAAATGCAAAACTTGACAAATGGACATGTATCAGATGAATTTAAAATGCTCTGACAAAATTGGGGTATTTGATAACACCGAAACACACTGCGTATTTGGCTCGGATTGCACATTATTATTATAGTTTTTTTGTTAATTTCCTGCGTTATGCTTGGCTTTTATCTTGTTTTCAGGTACATTTCATAAATAAAACCTTTCACGGAAAAAAGAAGCGAAAAGAGCAAGAATCTGAGATTTTCAGTGGAAAATACACATATGACGTTCCACATGGCGTTGGCCATGGGGGGTAGCCATGATGTGTAAGCACTTACCCACGTTCCAACTGTCACAAGACGATGTCTTCCACCCCTTGTACACATGGCGGGCGTCGTGCCTAGATGGCGGGAGCCATCTTCCCATTTGCATCTAGTAAATGACGGTTGTAGAAAGTGACCATGACCAGAGACATTTCCTCCACACGAATTTTGAAGATGCTACGTAGCTTCCAAGGAATTGTTACACTATAAATAGGACTTAGATATTTAGTTGTAGGCATCCAAGTCTAATTGAAGCATAGACCATAGAATCACACTATTAAAGCAATAATTCTTCACATCGAAGGATTATTCCACCATTGTTGTAATCGGGTTTGGAGCATCGTAGAGTAGAAGTTAATTTTGCCGTCATTTTACTATCAAGTCAGATTTATTTCAAGTTTGTACCAGATTCGAGTCTCCGATTTGGAGTAGGTTTCTAATACAATTCGCATTATTATTATTTATTTTTCGCTTCGCTTTTAAATTGTTTATTTCCTCGCACTGCCTTTAATTTGTTTACTTCATTGCTCTGCTTTATCTTGTTTATTTTCCTTGCATGATTACTTGTCAGATTTATTTTATCATCGCAAAAGATTCATTTTCAAACAATACTTTGAACGTATCATTCTTGTTGTTCACTTTTAAAACCCTTTGCACACTTAGCACTTTCATTCCCTAAATGACTCATTCCATGAATCAATTATATGTTATGTTGTTTAACGTAACCACGTCCAGCTAAATCCTTAGTGCTGGAATATGAGGACCGTTGTTTAGATGGTACTCCGCATGTTGTATCTATAGGAATACTTTAGGGGCTGTTTTGATCTGAATACAAGTTTTTTGTGTTATTTTGATCGGTTACTACGAAAACAAATCCGCGATTAAGTCGGGTAAGATCGAAAGTCGTCCGACATTTAAGATAAAACTTGGTTAGTTTTTAATTGATAAAAACATCGAAAGCGCTTTTTTAAATTAATTAGGAGATCTTAATATTATTAGAAAGTGATTTTAAAACTATTTTCGGACGCGTCTATAGGTTTAGGATCCGGTTGGCCGAGCATATTTTGGAAACTCTGTTATGTTAAAAATTTCCAATCAAAAGCACTTTTCAACTGAGTCTTAGAGGTAATTATATAAAAAAGGATTTTTCACTTTAACACAATACGCGACCGGTACAGCGTGAGCGGCTGTTATAGATTAGAGGTTAGTTTTGGTTCTGATTACGCTAACGCGACAGTTCCTTTTTAATTAACTCTTTTTCAAGGAAGAAAATATTGCCCCATAAGTAATTCTATTTAGAAGCAATAGGAGTATTGTTTAATCGATGTGAATTACATTCCAGTGTCATTTTATCTAAATTTATCTTCACTATTTTTAATTCTTATGCACTCTATACAACTGTTTGATTAGCCTTAGATAAACACTGTAACGATATAATTAATAGATTGACATTGGCCTTTGTGGGATCGATAATCTTCTATATTACTCTGATATATTTTGTATACTTGCGGAAAGCACGCATTAGTATGACGTTGATGAGTGTGAAATTGGACTATAATTGATATATAAAAATTTGGCATTTTTCAAACTATTTTATGGTTTTGTTGATTAATTTTCCTAGGTTTGCCACAAATGTCATATAAATTGCAATTGGCTTTGGGATCCTTGATATGTGTGTTATTGTGCAAGAAATTATTGTAAGAAACCATAGAAAAAGACACAATTCAAATAACAAGGAACAAAGTCAAGATGAGAAGTTTCAGCATGCTCGTCGGGCGAGAGCTGACGAAGGAAAAGCAAGCTCGTCGGGCGAGCTATGGAGAGCTCGGGGCGAGGCCAAAGAAATGAAATCCAGGGGAAAATCTTGCCTTGGCCACCCGACGAGGGATTGTGGTTTTGAGTTCGTCGGGCGAGGTATTGTCGTTGGGCAAGTGAAGATATTTTGTTGAAGGCGGTTTGCTGCATTTCTTCCAGATGGAAGGAACTTAAAGTAACTTTCATTGGGAGAGACCCTGCTCGTCGCGCGATACAACAAATTTCCAATTTTGTATAAATAGGTCCAAATCAAATTTTTAGGTATGGTTTTGGGAACTTTTAACCCCATTTCCATCAATAAAAACTTTGTAGATAGTAGCTTAGAAACAACATTAGGGGTTGCATCTTAAAGATCCGGAGTTGGATTTGCATCAATCTTCTTGACACAGAGAGATATTCTTCTTCATCTTCCTTCTTATCTTTGTACCTCTCTTGTTGGAATTGTATGTAAGTTTACTTTGATAGTATGTATATTTATTGATCATGGTGTTGTATACGATCTATTTTATGAATCTATATTGATGCCATATTTGTTTATTTGTCTTATATTTGGATTTGATTTGCTATTGAGAAATACTTTTTAGATCTTGATCTAAGATGAACATATGTTAGATTCTAAACTCTAGACATAGATTTAGATTTAACATTCGTGTGAGTATCGAATCTTAATGCTCTATATTATTTGATAGGTTGAGAGATCATTGATTAGGCAATACGGTAGAAGTCTCGTCAGCGCTTCATACATGAAGACTTATGTGAGTGATATGTGATGATATTTTTAAATATTTTAGGTTATGCACAACTGATTGATAAATTTGTGTATTAGATAGATGGATGAAATTCATTCCTGATGAGTTCTCTTTGTTACTTTAATTACTTGTGCATATGTTTTACTTTCCGCATTTGTATGCTTTCAAATATTACAAACCCAAGATTAAATATAGTGAATGTTGGACGACATTCATATCACACTAATCCCTGTCGAGACAATAAAAATAAAAATACTTACTTTTTCTTGTTGCTTTACCACTTAAACAGACACTCAAGACCTACCATCTAACCAAGCATGTTCTACTTTTGAATAGAATAATTTATATGTTCAAGATGAAGCTGAACATGTAATCCTTATCCAACTAGAACCCGTATATCCACCAGAAACTCAACCACCTCAACCATCACCTAAAACTATACCTCAAAAAGAATCTAGTCATGTTCAGACTCAGTTTGAAGCTCAAGTTGCATCTGAACCCCATATTGAGACTGAACAAGTTATTCCGGATATATCTCTAGTTCAATTTACATCTGAACCTCGAATTGAAACTCAACAAGTCTCTTTTGATCTAATTCATCCAAAAACTTCTCTAAACTTGACTATCCAAGAAAACCAACCTTTTGGCCATTATGAAACTGACACTCCACCTCTTCCACCCGTTACCCAAGCCAATTGGAAGAAATGGAAAATATTTTTCTTGATAAAGTGAAGAATCTGGTTGATGAGAGAACCACTGCTTCTGACCCAGTAGCTTATGTTGCTAAGTGGGATTCTCTCACAACCTATGTTGTATCAGCCTTTCAAGATCTGAAGGATGTCTCTTCAGATTTTGTTACTTCTTCCAATAAGAGACAAAAGCTTTTGGAGGTAAAGCTAGCCTCTGTTACTTCTAATCAAGATTCCATGGCTATGAAGCAGACCTAAATGGATGATAGAATTAAGGCCATGAATTCCAGACAAGATATCATTTATGCTGATCTGAAAGTTATTTTGGAGCTTCTGAAGAAACCATAGGCATAGGATTTTAAACCTGTCTTATCTTTTATCTCCTTAACTGATTTTATTTAAATGATAAAATTATTTTTAACTTAAAATTTCATCTATTATACTTTATGTCACATTTTTTATGTATTTTAAACTCTGAGCTATACTTATTGGGAATTTTTATATCTTCTGGTGTTAATTGGCTGGAATAAATTATGAAACTTCTCTAGCGTTGGATCACTCAAAGAGAATCAAAAGACCTTATTTAGAGCAACATTGCAAAAGATAAAGTGATTGATATTTCATTAAGCATGGAAAGAGATTACAAAAGGATTTTTCTAAAATATTTTATCTAAATCATCATTATGTCCTCGAGCAATGAAGGAGGTTTCCCATTCTATATCTGCCTCTTCATCAAAATCAAAATCAAAGTAGACAACCTTCTTTGGAACCTTTGTCTTCCTTCTCTTGAGTTTCTTCTTAATTTTTAAAGTCTTCCTCAGCTTGAGAGCCTTCTTGAAAGTGTTTAACCCAGAAGGATGGGCTTCTTCACTTCTCATTTGATGGTGCTCCATGGTGGTGTTGGTCTCATTTACCACTGTTATTTCTATAGAAATGAGGAATTTGGAACTTTCAGAAGGAGTACTCATGTTTGTTTAGAAGAGAAAGAGTTGGATGAAGATGCGGGATTTTAACCTATGGGTTCAAGATTTTATAAAAGATATTGAGTGTCTCTTACGTTGCTTATGGAAGTTTAATAACATATGCTCTTTAATGGTACTTTAGGTCGTCTACCTCTTTATTGAAATATACTTCTGATGGTTCCAATTCCTGGAAGTTGAATGATGTGTGTCTGACCATCTTGAGAAGCGAATAAAGTTTCCCAACCAATCTAGCCATTTCTCTTAAAAAAATGTGATTCATTTTCTGGGAAGTGAAAAAGCTGTTTTTATTTTTTTTTATCAGAATTTAAATTTTCCCATAAAATTTTCTCTTATATTTTTTCCTTCAGTAACTTTTCTCTCTCTATGCTTTTCTGTTTTAATTAAATTTTTGTTGATGACAAAAGGGGGAGAAAATCATGGGAGTATTTAAAGAGGACAAACATATTTTTTGAATGCTTTTTATATACCTGGACCTATATAAGACTCATTTTATGCTTAAATATGATGCTATCAAGATAAGTTTAATTAACTTGGATAGGACTTAGGAGCTTACAAAACTCAACCTTTGAACTATTAGACTCAGGGGGAGCTTACAAACCTCAGACTTTTATGTTGTCAAGTTAGTTAAACTAACCAACCACTGTTCTTAAATACCTTTGTTTGTCATCATAAAAAAGGGGGAGATTGTTGGAACAAAATTGTTCATATCCCTTGGGTTTTGATGATAACAAAGTACTTAAAGAACAATTGGGTATAATAACATATGTTCAAGTTTGCAGGATCATAAGCTTAAAATTCAACTCAGAATTGACCCTGGTGAAAACATATATAAAAAAACCAAAATTATCAAATTCTAAAGGATCAGAATCTAATGACTTTGAACGTGATATTTCAGCTTCTGAAGGATCAGAATTTGAGCATGGTATTTTGGTGACAGATCGGACTCTAGAGACCTCAGCTAATGGTGCTCAGCCTCTGATCCATGCTCTGTCTCCATAGTAGACCAATCTTGTCAATGCTAGAATTATGGAAAAAGTCAACTAGAGTTTCTTAGTAGATGGCTCAAGAAAAGTTTGTGATCTTTTAAGTTTGTCCCAACATTTGATGTATATACCTAGTATAAAAAAGAAGTAGTGGACAATGTTATTATACAAAGGTTGAAGATCTTAACAAGATTCATCTGCCAACGTCTCTCTCTTGGAACTGCTGCTTTTCAAAGATCACTTATGCAAGCTACTTTCTAATGATTATTTTTATGCCTCTATAAAAGGGACATGAAGATTTGAAGGAAGGTAACTAGAATGTCGAACAATCTAACATAACACATTGAGTACAAACTTTGAGCTAAAGTTTTATCTGTTTACTGCATGAGCTCTTAAGATTTCTTATCTTTGTATATCTTAGAAATTTTGATTGTTTAAGTATCTAGTGATTGTTTTGTCATTTTTATACTTATGAGTATAGTTGTTATCTATTATACTAAATGGTTTGTTTAAAGTAGAGGAAGTATCTTGCTAGTTTGCTTGAGCAGTGGAAGTCTCTTACTAGTTCGCTTGAGCAATAAAAGTCTCTTACTAGTTTGCTTGAGCAGTGAAAGTCTCTTTCTTGTGTGCTTGAGCATAAGTCTCTTGTTGGATTGCTTAAGCAGAAATCTCTTTATAGTGTGATTGAGCAGTTGAAGTATCTTGCTAATTTGCTTGAGAAATGTTTAATCAATTTGATTATAGTGAAAATCTCTTGTTGGACAAGGGGAATGAACTACTCTTAGTTTAGGAGAGGAACCAGGATAACTCTATATGTTGCTTTGTTTATTTCTTCTGAATATTTTTCATTTCGCTGCTACTAACTCTGAGATTAGATTTTTAACTTGTTCAAATTATGAAGTTAGCTTTTCATAAGTAAAAATAATTAATATATGCAATTCAACCCCCCTCTTCTTTATTTTTCTCACCTTCAAAACCCTCTTATGATGCATCATAGTCTGGGATTGTTCCATTTGATTCTACTCATCTCTAACCATAATTTTCTTTTATGAATATGGGAAGTGCTAGCATAGACTACTGCGATATAGAACTTTTCATTATCTACTTCAATAGAAAAAGCAATATTTTGTTCTTACAGATATAATACCTCAAGATCAAGACCATTAGTGTTGAAGGCTCACAAGTTTGATGATGACTTTGTCTAAAGTTAAGAGAAAACTTATTTAGCTTTATCTCACTCAAGAAATTAAGTGGAAGGCGAACATAATAGGACATTAGATCTGCAATAAAGGGTTAATTCGGCTTATGAGAGCTATATAAATTATTTTTGACCAACCTTGTGTCAAGGTTTCCAATGCCCTAGGAATTCCAAAGTATTACTTTCATTGGGGCAATTGATGCTTACCCGCCATAGATCGGGGGTTAATATCTATTTTCATAGGTTTCGTTTAGGCTTACCATCGTAACACCATAAATCCCGCATATAATTTAAAAGGGAATTTAATTAAACAAAATGTAACCATTCAGGGTGTCACACACAATCAAACATAAAATGCTCTGTAACACGGTGTAGCAATAAAAAATTTGAGATTAAGCTATTAATTAACTTAACTCACAAAGCAAGAGTCACCACCGTGCTTTTATTATTTCCAAAGGAAAGGGAAAAAGTACGAACAAAACCCAAAGAAGTTTTAAAATAATACTAATAAAAAGAGATAATGGTCTGGGGGTTAGTTATGCAAAGGGAAGGTATTAGTACCCTAAACATCTATAGTACTCTATAGGAACCTATTTGAAAATTTGTACATGTTTGCTTAAAAATGATGTTGTTTTCAAAAGATTGGGGAGATGAGAAGAGAAATATTGTTTTTTTTCTGATTTTTGTTTGCTAAGACTTTTTAAGTCGCACGCCTACATACCAACAAAGTGCAATGGTAACAATAACAAAGATGTTTGTTTTGATTCACTTTTAATGAAATAAAATATTTTGTCATTTTAAGAAAAATACCCAACTAGTCACCCACAAGTATGAGAACTTTGCATCACCACAGAGAAGGGCTCCAACTTGGATAAAGATCAACAAGTATGTCACTAGCTCTCTTAAGTGGAAAATAATTATCATAATTAATATGGAGATAAGAGAATTATCTGTCAATTATGGAAATGACTCAAGTCTAAACTTCGAGAGAAAAAAGTTTTAAAAGAAAAAAAATGCACAAAGGGCACAAAAATGATTTGAATGAGTTATGCCTTTTTTAAGTCTTTTGAAATTGGTTTTGAATATGCTTAGAATATGTCAGCATTCATTAAGAAAAGATTTTGAAAATCACTTAATATAAGTCAATGTTTATTGAGAAAGTGGTTCAAGTTTGAAAACGAGAAGGTTTTGAAAAAGGGGGAAATATTTTGAAAATTAAAGAAGGGGATAAGAAGAAGAGACTATCCTAGAACATAGAGTAAAATCTAGGGAGGAAAGATCTAACCAAGAGATAGAAAGCTTTATAACTTAAGTCAAGCAAGAATTTCCTCCTTAGGATTAAGCCTCAAGCAAACCAAATAAGCAAAGAATAGTTCATGTATCAAATGAAACCAAAGTAACCAAGCCATGTCTTCAAAAGAAACCCAAAGTCAGAGGTATCAGATGAATCACAAGGTCTCAAATCACAATCTCCCAAAGCAATGGTCAAGATCCTAATTTTAAGTCCATAACTCCACAATAATGCCAAGTATAGTAACCTCAAGTCCATGAATCAAGAGAACCAATTTTTTAGAGGTTTTTTCTTTATTAATGTCTTTAAAAGAAAAAGAAATCAAAATGAACAAAGAAAAAATAGCATAAGTATAAACAATATGATATGAGATGCTAAAATAAAAGCATAAAGTAAATGGCAAAAGAAATAAAGAACATGATATAAATGACATTAAAATAAAGTTAATATAATAAAATGTTAGTAAATTGTGTTAGTGATCAAAAATGAAAGATGGTTGGGTAATTTTTTGGAGAACACTCAACTATTCACCCACAAGCATGAAAATATGAATTTATACATCACCATGAGAAAGGCTACAACTTAGATAAAATCAATAAGTATGCCACTAGATATCATAGGGGAAAAGGAAACAATACTTTTCACACAATACCATAAGGAATAGGAGACTTACAATCTCACTTATGAAAGTGACTTACTTTCGGGGCAAATTTAGCGCTATGTTAAGCAATCGTAATTGGACTTATGTAGAAGTCACAACTATATGAGGCTGATCAATAATAATGTTTGTATTAACACATGCTAGACAAGTGATATATAAATCATTCTCCTTAAGTTATGCCACAAAAAAGAGGATGGATCAAGCACAAAGGCTAAGAGGATGGTCCATTACTTTAATCCATACTTCATGATCCCTAGGGAAAACTTATGCATCAATCCAAAGTACCTTAAATGATCCATGATCAATTAGGAGGTAGATTTGAAATGATGAAAGTTCATCAAACACCAACCCACATATAATTAAAAAGATGGACACAAGTCACCCAATTGATCAAGAGGAAGAAAGAAATAAAGAATAAGAGGACAAGATAAACCAAACCCAAATTGGATCAAAAGGCTTGATCAAGTCATCATTAAATTCAATCATCCATTTTGGTGGATTAGGGTTTTCACCCCCATCAACACCCAAGATCCATTGAGTTTGATGAAACCTATGATCAAAACAACCATGATCTAAGGCCAACAGAAGTCCACAAAGGTCAAACAAACATAAAATGCAATAAAATATATTTAAAATATTTTTTAAATGAATTTTAAAAGGGAAATAAAAGAGAAAATCCATAAAGCCCTTCGAAACACCAAATAAATAGCCAAGAAAATTATGGAAGGTTAGAAATAAAATAAGAGACATAAAATAAAATATTCCAAATTTTAAAATGCATAAAAGTATTTTTAAACCAATTAAAACAATTGAGAAAGGATGCAATTCAAGAAAAATAGAAAATCAATAAAATAAAATATGGAAAAATAAGAATCAAATGAAGAAAAATAAAAGAAAATTTTGGAAATTATTTTGGGATTTTTTGGATGTAAAATGAATTTTCTATGAATTTTAAAAGAAAATGCAATTTAAAAGGAAAAAAGAAAAAGAATTAAAATCAGAAAAAACACTGAGTGTTGGATTTGACCTCATTAATTGACGTGGCAGATCCAACAATCCTCATGTTGGGGCGTACGATGGAAATTAGCAAAAATGAAACACGGGATCTAATTCAAATTGGACCAATCAAAACATTTCAAGTGTCCAACGTGTCCAGCCAAACTTAGATGACCTGAGATACTCCGACCATCTTCTCCGATGGTCTCTCACCGGAGTTTCATCATTTGATAAATTTAGAACACGGGACCACCACCAATGTGATCGCCTCCTCATCACGAATTCAACCTCATGCTCCAAATTCATTTATCTAAACTGAGCATGGAGAATTTCAGAGAAGTTTCAGAAGCAAGCAAGCCACAAAAAATAAAATTAAATGATGAACATGATCAATCAACACCAGATAAGTTAGGGGAAAGCATCAGAGAGTGAATGACTACATTATCGTAACTTGTTTGAGTTCAAATGATGCCCAAAACTACCTTGTCCAAATGGTGATCAGCAGTTGATGAAGCTCGATCTGGTCTGGTCACTTCAGAAAGTCTCAAAGCTTGGGATTGTTGCAAAAGCTTCAAAGAATACCGAAGGTGCTAATGGAATTAAGAAATTGGTTTGAAAAAAGTTGAAAATCAAAACACGATAGTTGAATTTTTCTGGAAAATATTAGAATGAAGCATGAGTTTTTTGGCTCTCAAAAGCTTGGAAATGAATGCAATAGCTTCCTCTATTTATAGAGAATGAATTAGGATCCAAATATGGGTGGAATTGATTGAATAAATATGAAGTGTACTATTTTGCCTTTTGCAATAATAAAGGGGAAATTCCCTGAATGTCGATCTCAAGGACTGCGTGTTAATATTGAGTTCAAATAATTGTTCAATTAAACAAAAACTAGTGTTTGGGTTTTAAATTCAAACTTATAAAAATAAGGGAAAATAAAATAAATAATACTGTAAAACAAGGTTTTCAAGGAAAAAGGAACATGTCAGAAAAGGTGTTTAATTTGTCCCTGTAACAACTCTGAGTCACTATTGCATCAACAAATATCAATTAATTACTACCAGTTCTCAAGGGTATTTTTCTCCCAATGCCTTGGTGAGAAAACCTTTAATATTTCAATCCTAATTTCTAAGTCCTTAGAAATTTTCTGGTGAAATTAAGCCTTATTAAATTGAGAATTATCTAGTTCATATAGGGTATCCCATGTCCTAGGCGATATCTACTGCATAATAATCTTATGAAAGCATTATCAATGGTGTTCCAGTCTAATTAACAATCATACAACAAGCTCAATTGTTCCAAAAGATAAAGCATTAAACACATCAAAAGATTAAGGTAATTCTGAAAAACAATATTGTCATTGCAATTGCACACTCAAAGTCATTACAGATTTAAATTAGGGACACCCCCTAGTATTGGGTGGTTTAGCTACTCATATTGTTGGAAATAGATTCAAGATAAAATTATACATTACAAGTAATTGGATGACTTGGATCTTCAATTGCGTCTGCTCATGAAAATCTTCCGCTCTCCGAGTTCCTTGATCTCTCCAATTCTTGATTGTATCACAATTCTTTGTCCTCTATTTAGTCCTCTCCCAAAAGTCCCCCAATTCATCGTAAAATCTTTTAAATAGTGAAAATCCCTTAGTACTGGTTGGAAATCCCCAGAATACCTTTTCCGCTCAAGTCTTGAGAAAAAAAACACCAGAGAAGAAAGAATCAGCGCCTGAGCCAACACGGCCCGTGTCAGCTGACACGGGTGTCCATGTTGCGCCACTGGTTGGTCTTTTATCCTGCTTCAAGCTCAGGTAAGCTGACACGGCCCGTGTCAGCTGACACAGGTGGGCGTGTTACGCCACTGTTTTCCCTTCTCCTGAAGCTTGTTAAGGCCATCATCCTGACACGGCCCATGTTAGGTGACACTGATGGTCGTGTCATGACTCTTGTAACTTAGTAATTTCCCTTCTCAAACGCCAGATTTCTCTACTTTCTCGCACTGAGTTATTTGGGTATTCTACTTGGACCTGAAGAAAATCGAAACAAACAACCAAAGCATAAAATGCAGAAAACATGAAATAAAACACAAAAATGATAAAAACACACAAATAACTTACAGGAACTAAAATTGACTCGAAAGGTAGCATAATACGAACAAAGTACTCCAAAGTCCTTGGCTTCTTGTCGAATAAGTGATGAAAATATTGTAAACATGGTGACTGATCACAGCCCCAAACTTAGCTCATTGCTTATCCTCAAGTAATGTTCTAAACGACAGAATGCGTCACCCCCAAAATACATGAAATTTTCTTACCACAATACTGGTGAGATCTTTCGCCACTAGCCCTCACTCTTTCTTTCATAGTCCCTACTTTGCACAATGGATTTTCCACCGCACTTATACATAGACTTACCGCTTCACCTGTTAGCTTATTTCACACTCTCACTAATTCCCTCTGGGTTAAAGTGTTTACGCTCAAATTTCAGAATATGCAATATCGACTCATAAATTTGAATAACTTCTCATTTCATATCACCTACACACAACACACACTTTTTGAGGTCTATTTGGGTTGTAACATGGCTTGGGTTACGGTGGGGTAAAGACAAAAAAAAAAGGAAAAAATGGTTTTGGACTCAGAGTTAATGTCACTATTCTTTCCACTATGTTTTTTCTAACATATCATTTACATTTCTTTTTCTTTTTCAGTTCTGTTACTCAGTTCTTTTTATCTTTGATTTTTATACCCAACTGAGTGTTTCTCATTCGATGAGTGCTTTTCTTCATTCCATCAAATTTCTCTTTTCTTTTTATTCCTTTTTTTATGGTCGTTTTTCTTTTAAAAAAATCACACTCACCTTACCTTTAGTTTCATTTGGGGCTACCCCAAACTTAGAATTGAACACAGCTTAAGGAACATGTCATTTTCTCTGAACAGGGTAAGGAAGTGTTTGGATCGCGGGTTATATTCATGTGGTGATATAGACAAACAAAGGATATAGGCTCAAACAGGATTAACAAGGGATAATATTAACAGGGATGGCTAGAAAGGCTCGGGGCTTATAACTCAAATAAAGTGCCTCAGTGTGTGTATACATGTAGTGATATTCCAAGAGAACTTACGCAAACTTAGAGTGATAAAGACATACCTGAACTATTGCTCATGATGAAAAATGTGTTAGGCTTTTATGTGTTCACCATGTTAGGTAAAGCTTGACAAAATCCAAAGTACCTCAAGTATGGTGCGGCTTCTTACTCAGCTCGGGGTGCACAGGGATCCTATGTTAGTCAAGCTTGAGACAGTTACGTCCGATCCTTTTCTTCAGCAGTATCAACTTTTGGAAGGATCATTCAACAACAAGAAATAATAAGTTGAGTGATAATTTCATCCACTACCATTAATGGCCATTACCTAATCAACAACAACACCGAGAACCTAAAATACATGAAGCAAATGACACCCAATAGTAACAGACAAACCAATGTAAAACAGTAAACAAAAAGGAAAATAACAAAAGAACATAAAAACTAAAAGCATAATTAAAACTCCCCCACGCTTGAACTAAACATTGGCCTCAATGTTTTAGAACAAAATAGAGGAGGGTGACTCATAGTGCCATACTGAGGAGGTTGGGGCGGAAAATGCAACATCAAATGTCGCATCATAATGTTCATCTCATCCAAAATAACCCCTTGTTAAGCCTGCTTTATTCCTTGTCTCGATTGCTCAGTTCTAAGGCCACCGAGCTTAGTTTGTACCCATGTTCATTGTTCTTGATTCATGGATGATGACCCGGCACCTTGTTGGGTTGTATCTTGGTGAAGGGGTACAGACTACTCCTAATGATGGTCGTCTTCATTCATAGGTTCACCTGCAACCACATTATCAGCATCGTAGTCTTCCTTTTCATCAGGGTCGGCACTCACATATAACTAGTTAGCACAATCAGAAATACTTACTTTGTCTAGAATAGGTAATGTAATGATAAACCTTTTATGGATCACCACAAAGTAATAATCATGAGAAATAGAAATCATACATTGTTGAATTAGAGCGGACATGTCAATTTTAGTCTTACCTGCCACAAGGGTCTCCTCAAGCAAAACCGCATGATAACCAAAATGTTCAGCAATTTGGGTAATCATACCCCCAACAGAAATACCATCGGAGTCTGCCCGACCAACTATTTCGAAATAGCCAGCTGCAAAGGCAGCGACATCGATGGAAGGATTATGGGCCATAGAGTACAAGAAAAATAACTCCCTCTAAGTTGCCACGCCCGTACTATCACCTCGTCCAAATAGAGTATATGCCATACCTTTTTGGGCATATCGGAAACAATGGTTCTGGATGCCCGAGGCCTTTGCACCTTTGGAAGTGTAATCAGTCCTCCCTGTAATAGTTATCCAAAAATCATGCGGAACAAACCCTTCAAGGACCGCTCCAGGTCCGTAAAGTGGGAGTCGGAGAGTACTAGCCAACTCCTTGATAGATAGCTCATGATCAGTATTAAAAATATGAAATTTGAGAGTACCATAGTAGTACCTCTTAGTGTCAATCCACCTTTTATCTAGTTGGAACTCAATTGTACTTAAAAACTCAAGTGTGATGCGCTCATAAGTTGGCGCCTCGAGACACATAAATTCCAATATTCCCAACACATGAAACATCCGATCAATTTCAATTTTTATTTTTAAGTCATTGAGGGTTTGTTCACACATGTACCTTTTGGGAGTCAACTTATACTTTCTATGAATGGAGTACCGTCACTCTTGCTCCGGATTATTGAAGACAATGTTATGCAGGTTCGGTGTACGACTACTCCTCTTTTGTGGCCTTGAAGTCTCAGCCATTTGTTGCTTACCCTGAACAATCCTCTTCAGAGAAATTTTCATACCTGCACAAAAAGTAAGAGGATTTCGAAAATGAAATTAGGAGAAACAAACACTGGGATAATGATGAGGATGAAAAATGGTGAAGGTTTTGTTAAGGAAGTTTTTTTATTTGGGGTGGATATGATGGTAAAGGTGGAAGCTTTTATGGTGGGTTTAATGGAGGTTTTAGGTTTATGAGAGAGAATGATGGTGAAGAAGATGAGGTTTGTGAGAGATAATGACATAAAATCAGATTTTAGAGTGTGGTTAGTGGGTATAATGGATGGTGAATGGGCTTTAATGAGAGGTGGGGTCCACAAGAGATTCCAAAAAATTCAATTTTTAAAATTTGCAGACGTGACACGGGTCGTGTCAAGCACCACGGTCGGCCTTGTCAGGCTTCTGTAAGTTCAAATTTGGACAGCTTGCTTCAGTGTTCCTTACACAGGCCATGCCAAGCACCACGGTCGCCCGTGTCAGGCTTCTGTTATTTCAAACGTTTACAACTTCCTTCAGTGCTCCTGACATGGGCCGTGTCAAGCACCACAACCGGCCATGTCAGGCTTCTGTAAGTCCTTCCTTCAGGCCTCCTGACATGGGTCGTGTTAGATGATACGTGTGGCTATGTCAGGTGGTTGATTCCTCTTCAAAAAAAAATCCCCTTTTTTAAAAAAATTTGTCTTTCCTCTCGGTACAACTTCCTTCACGGATACTTGTGCAAATTTCGCATTCACTTGAGTGCCTCCGCCCTTTTGTGCATGGAAATGTGCATACCTAAAACACCAAACAAAACCAAAGACAATAATTAGAAATAAAATGTGTGTGTTTCCTCCCACGAAGCGCTTTGTTTAACGTCACATGGCTCGACGGTCGTCCATCTTATCTGGTAAGACGAACATCATCTATCAGACCACTCTCTTGTCCTTGGTAGTATGGTTTTAATCTCTTCCCATTCATCTCAAAAGTGTCCCCGTTTGCTGGATTTTCAAGATCGATTGCTCCATGCGGGAATACTTTGTGAATCATAAAAGGTCCTGACCTTCTTGACCTCAGCTTTCCAGGAAACAACTTCAACCTGGAATTAAACAACAAAACCAAATGTCCCTTCCAAAATTCTTTCTTATGAATTCTTTGGTCATGCCATTTTTTTGTTTGCTCTTTGTATATTTTGGCATTTTCATAAGCCTGATTTCTAAACTCTTCTAACTCATGTAGTTGAAGAATCCGGGATTCACCGGTTTTTGAAAGATCACAGTTCAAGAATTTGGAGGCCCAAAATGCTTTGTACTCTAGTTCGAGCGGTAAATGACATGCTTTACCGTATACCAATTTATAAGGGGATATACCTATTGGGGTTTTGAATGTTGTTTTGTATGCCCACAGTGCATCCTCCAACTTTATTGACCAATCTTTTCGAGAAGCACTAACAGTCTTTTCCAGAATCTGCTTTATCTGTCTGTTAGATACTTCAACCTGTACACTCGTCTGAGGATGATAAGGTATGGCAATCTTGTGTTTCACGTTGTATTTCCTCAACAGATTCTCCACCAACTTGTTTAGAAAATTAGTACCTTCGTCACTGATTAATGCTCTTGGTACCCCAAACCTAGAGAAAATGTAATTTTTGAGGAAATTGACCACCACTTTAGCATCATTTGTGGGTAATGCTACAACTTCTACCCACTTTGACACATAATCAACAACAACCAAAATGTAATGCTTTCCAAATGAAGGTGGAAATGGTCCCATGAAGTCTATTCACCATACATCAAACAACTCTACCTCCAACATAGCATTTTGAGGCATCTGATTTCTCTTCGAAATATTACCCGTCCTCTGACATCTGTCACATTCCTTCACTATGCTTTGAGCATCCTTGAATAGTGTAGGCTAGTACAACCCAGACTGGAGGACTTTCGTTGTTGTTATATTGCCACTAAAGTGTCCTCCATATTCTGAGTCATGACATGCTTTGAGGATGTCCCTTTGTTCTTCCTCTGGAACACACCTTCGAACCAACTCGTATATTCCTTTTTTGTACAAGCACGGGTCATCCCACAAATAAAACCTGCAATCATGCAAAAACTTTTTCTTTTTATTAGAATCAAAATCATCAGGTATCATTCCACCTATTAAATAATCCTCATAGTCTGTGAACCATGGAATACCAGTAACAACTAGGATTCGTTCGGCGATGAAGTCATCCTTGATTGGGTGTTTCTCCTCTATTTCTTCTATCGGGGACATCCAGGATAAGTGATCAGCAATAGTATTTTCACATCCCTTTTTGTCTCTGATTTCCAGATCAAACTCTTGCAGAAGTAGAATCCATCTCAGCAACCTTGGTTTAGATTCCTGTTTAGTACAAAGATATTTCAAAGCAGCATGGTCAGTATAAACAATTACCTTCAATTCTAATAGGTAAGACCTGAATTTGTCAAAAGCATACACAACCGCGGGCAACTCTTTTTCAATGGTTGCATAATTCATTTGGGCAGGATTTAACACATGACTTGCATAATAAATCACATGCAAGAGCTTTTCCTTTCTTTGTCCTATCACTTCCCCTATTGTAGTATAACTTGCATCACACATGATCTCAAAAGGGAGAGACCAATCAGGGGCAATCACTATAGAAACAGGCACCAACTCACTCTTCAAGATTTCAAAAGCTTCACTGCATTTTTTGTCAAAAGGAAAAGGTGTGTCTTTCACAAGCAAGCTAGTCAACGGTTTGCCGATCTTTGAAAAGTCTCTGCTGAACCTGCGGTAAAAACCCACATGTCCCAAGAAGCTTCTTATACCTTTTTCATTCACCGGTGGTGGTAAATTAGCTATTACCTCCATTTTTGCTTTGTCTACTTCTATGCCTTTGTTGGAAATTTTGTGTTCCAACACTATGCCTTCATGTACCATAAAATGACACTTCTCCTAATTTAGGATCAAATTTGTTTGCTGGAATCTTTCTAGCACAAGAGACAAGTTAGTCAAACACTTATAAAAAGAAGAACCGAAAACAGAAAAGTCATCCATAAACACTTCCATATGCCTTTCAAGCATGTCAGCGAATATGGATGTCATACACCTCTGAAATGTGGCAGGTGCGTTACACAACCCAAATGGCATTCTCCTGTACGCAAAAATACCATAAGGACATGTGAAAGCGGTCTTCTCTTGATCTTCAGGGGCCAATACAATCTGATTGTACCCTGAGTATCCGTCAAGGAAACAATAGTAATTATGACCAGCCAACCTTTCCAACATTTGATCAATGAATGGCAAAGGGAAGTGGTCCTTTCTTGTTGCAATATTTAACCTTCTATAATCAAATCACACTCTCAAACCTGTAACAGTTCTTGTTGGAATCACCTTATTTTTCTCATTTTTGATCACAGTAGTTCCTCCCTTCTTCGATACCACATGCACTGGACTAACCCATGAGCTATCAAATATGGGGTAAATCAACCCCGCATCCAACAACTTTACCACCTCTTTGCGAACCATTTCTTTCATAGCTGGATTAAGTCTTTGTTGTGGTTGAACCACTGACTTATGATCATCTTCCATAAAAATCTTGTGCATGCAAGTTGTCAAGCTAATACCTTTCAAATCCTCAATCACCCATCCAATAACACTCTTGTATTTCTTGAGTACTTGGAAGAGTTCTTCTTCTTGAAAAAATTTTAAACCTGAATTGATAATGACAGTGCACTTCTTTTCAGCATCAGGAAACACATACTTCAAATCCTCAGGTAGTTGTTTCAACTCTGCCACCTTTTTAGGCTCTTGGTTAATTTCTGATGATTGGGGTAGTCTTAAATCTTCCCACCAGTGTGGTTTAGATCTAGTCCACTGAGTTTGTGCTTCCATCATGGCTATCACTTATGACACTCTCTCATCTTCATCACTTTCAAAAATTGATAAGCTCAAAACACGTTCTAAAGGTAACTGAGGTGTTTTCATTTCAATTCCTTGAGCAATCACTTGATCTATTACCTCTACAGTGTGACTCGTGCAAACATCATTTTTGTATTGCATAGTGTTCCGAACATCAACTTTCAATTCTTTATCATAGACTTTGAGGGTCATTGTTCCTTCCTCTATGTCTATCATACACTATCCCGTTTCTGAAAAGGGTTTGCCCAATATGAGAGGGATCTTCTCATCTTCAGGCATCTCAAGAATGACAAAGTCAACCGGAAACAAAAATTTATCTATCTTTACCAGAACATCTTCCAAAATTCCATAAGGTCGTCTAACTGAGCGGTCAACAAACTGAAGAGTCATCCTTGTGTATTGAACGGTGCCAAGGCCCAATTTTTTATAAATGGACAACAACATCAAACTCACACTAGCTCCCAAATCAATCAGAGCCTTCTTGAATTTTCTATCACCAATAGTGCAAGGAATAGTAACAGAATCCCTACATTTATTTTTCACAGGAATTTTCATACCTTGGAGAATAGCACTACAAGTTTCAGTAAGGATGATTTGGTCTACATTTGTGGAGCGCTTTTTGGAGATGATGTCTTTCATGAATTTGGCATATATTGGCATCTGCTCCAGATCTTCAGAAAATGGAATGTTTATCTCAAGTTTCTTAAACATCTCTAAAAACTTCTCAAAATTCTTCTTATGTTGGTCTTTCTTATTTTGTCTCAGAGGATAAGGAATTTTAATGATTGGCTTGACATCTTTTTCCTTCTCCTTCTCCACTATAGGCATTATCACAACATCCTCCTCTGTTTTCTCCGGTTCTTTTATTTCTAACTCGACTTCCAACAACCCATCTTCTTCTGCAATTTTTTATTCTGGTTTCTCGGTAGACTTACCACTTCTGGTCACCACATCGTTAACATTATTATGCTCACGAGGATTCGTCACTGTGCCACTAGGCAAGGTACCTGGAGCTTGAGAACTTGAGGCCAATTATCGTGCTATCTGACCCATCTGAACATCAAGATTTTTTATAGAGGCGGTGGTGTTTTTATGATTGTTTCTAGTCTCTTCTTGGAACTAAATATTGTGAGCGGCCTTTTTTTCAATGGCAATCTCCTAATATGATTTCTTTGGAGCTTGTTGTTGTTGTTGTTGATATTGAGTCTGATATTGACCTTGACCCTGTTGTGGAACATTCCCTCTCTGATCTTTCCAGGAGAAGTTTGGATGATTCTTCCAACCTGAATTGTAAGTGTTGGAGTAGGGATTATTCTGCTTCAAAAAATTTATCTCTTCAATTTGTTGTGGGGTTGCAAAGCAATACACCGTATGGCGAGGTCCATTACAAATTTCACAAGTGATGGTCTAAGCAGGTTGAACTTGAGTCACCTGTTGAGTACCTATATTAATAGTTTTCAACTTCTTTTCCACTTCAGCAACTATTGTATCTTCCAACCGGATTTTATTATTTTCCACCTTTAAATCAATAACTCTCTCAAGTTTGCTCGTACACCTATCATACAACTCCTGATGCTAATTTGCAGCTATCGCTTCAATGATCTTTTTAATACCGGTGGCTGTTGAGAAATTAGTTGAGCCACCGGCAGCTGTATCAATCAACTATTTTATCTTTATTTTGAGACCATTAACAAACATCTGCATCTGTTCAATCTGATCCATGTTATGAGTTAGGCAAGCTACCATAACCTTTTTGAATCTTTTGTAGGCATCTCCCAAAGACTCGCCCTCCTTCTATTTGAAGTTCAAGATTTCATACCTTTTTCTCAGAAATACCGATGCTGGAAAATACTCATTTAAGAAAGCCATTTCCATATCTTTCCATGATGTAATACTTCCGGCTGGGAGAGAATAGAACCATTCTTCCGCCTCTTCAGCTAAAGTGAACGGGAACATTCTTAACTTCTTTGCTTTATCAGTATCACCATCAATTTTCAAAGTAATACTCATGGTCAGAAATCTCTGCAAGTGCTTGTTTGGATCTTCATTCACATTTTCGGTGAAAGGTTTTCTTTCAAGTTGATTGATCGTGCTGGGATGCAGTTGAAAATTAGTCACATTCACCGGTTGGTTGACAATTGTTAATCTACCACCCGGTGCATTTGCACCTCCATAGTCACCAAGGAGTCTTTCTGGAGGTGGAGGTGGAGGAACTTCAGCCATAATTTTTGTTTCTGAATCTGAGTGAGCTGAGGGAACTTCCTTTTCGGAATTCAGTCTAGAAAATATAGCGTGTCTGAGTCTCTGGTGAAGGGTTCTCTCGATTTCTGCGTCAAAAATAAATTTAGTTGAGGGATCTCCTCGCATAAACAGATTAGACAGATTAGTGAATAAATTAAATAAATGACAGAAAAATAATTTTAGTGCAGAGAAACAAAATTTTAATTGAACTAAAATTAAACTCTATATTTTGGCAGTCCCCGGCAACGGCGTCAAAAACTTGATCGGAAAAATTGCAAGTGTACTATTTTTCCTTTTGCAATAATAAAGGGGAAATTCCCCGAATGTCGATCTCAAGGACTACGTGTTAATATCGAGTTCAAATAATTGTTCAATTAAACAAAAACTAGTGTTGGGGTTTTAGATTCAAACTTATAAAAATAAGGGCAAATAAAATAAATAATACTGTAAAACAAGGTTTTCAAGGAAAAAGGAACATGCCAGAAAAGGTGTATAATTTTTCCCTGTAACAACTCTGAGTCACTATTGCATCAACAAATATCAATTAATTACTATCAGTTCTCAAGGGTATTTTTCTCCTAATTCCTTGGTGAGAAAACCTTTAATCTTTCAACCCTAACTTCTAAGTCCTTAGAAATTTACCGGTGAAATTAAGCCTTATTAAATCGAGAATTATCTGGTTCATACAGGGTATCCCTAGTACTAGGATATATCTACTGCATAATGATCTTATGAAAGCATTATAAATGGCGGTCCAACCTAATTGATAATCATACAACAATCTCAATTATTCCGAAAGAGAAAGCATCAAACACATTAGAAGATTAAGGTAATTCTGAAAAACAATATTGTCATCGCAATCGCACACTTAAAGTCATTACAGATATAAATTAGGGACACCCCCCTAGCATTGGGGGTTTTAGCTACTCATATTGTTCAAAATAGATTCAAGATGAAAATTATACATTACAAGTAATTGGTCCCTCAAGATGAAAAAATACATTACAAGTAATTTTTAAGTTTTATTCAGTCCTCACCCAAAAGTCCCCCAATTCATTGTAAAAACTCTTCTAAATAGTGAAAATCCCTTAGTACTGGTTGGAAGTCCCCAGAATACCCTTTCCGCTCAAGTCTTGAGAAAAAACACCAGAGCATAAAGAACCAGCACCTGGGCCAACACAACCCATGTCAGCTGACATGGGTGGTCATGTTACGCCACTGGTTGGTCCCTTCTCCTGCTTCAAGCTCATGTAAGCTGACACAGCTCGTGTCAGCTGACACGAGTGGCCGTGTTGTGCTATTGTCTTCCCTTCTCCTGAAGCTTGTTAAGGCCATCATCCTGACACAGCCCGTGTTAGGTGACACGGATGACCGTGTCAGGCCTCTTGCAACTTAACAATTTCCCTCCTCAAATGTAGGATTTCTCTACTTTCTTGCACTTAGTCATTTGGGTCTTCTACTTAGACCTGAAGAAAATTAAAACAGACAACTAAAGCATAAAATTCAGAAAACACTAAATAAAACTCAAAAATGATTAAAAAAAACATGCAAATAACTTACAAAAACTAAAACTGACTCGAAAGGTAGCATAATACGAACAAAGTACTCCAAAGTCCTTGGCTTCTTGTCGAATAAGTGGTGAAAATACAGTCGAAATGGTGACTGATCAGGAATCAGGCTCAATTTCGCAAAACGAATTTGATTAGAATCTGTGGAAAGTGTGACTTGCAATCCATCAAAACTCACTCAAATCATGCATTTTAAGAGTCGATTAACTTCTGAAGACTTGGTTAAACATGTTTAGGTCCAAAATGTGTGGTAATTTGGCTTGCAATTGAGGATTAATGAAGTTCAAATTCGGATCATGGTATTTCTTCAGTTCCAAGTCACCATGTTCAACTCAATGGGGCATCTTGCTCAGGAGGATTTTTAATCCCTTTCTTCTTGAAATTGGTTGACATCATATCAAAGATCACAATGTGCCAAGAAAGGTCGCATTTGGATGCTTGAGTACAAAGTTGTGACATGTTGAAGTTGGCACGAAAAACTGGTAATGTAACTTAGAAAATTCTAAGTCCCAAATGCCTGAAAATGACCTATAATATCTCAATTGATTCCATGGACATCCAACCATAATTTGACTTTGATCCTTGAAGAAATCTTGTAGACAGCATCATAAACGAACCAGCCTCAAATGTTGAAAATTGAAGAATTTATGAATCTTCAAAGTTGAGAAAAAGTCACTTGAAAATAAGTCAAATTTCACTAATTCCACAAATCAACTATAATGTCTCCAAACTTTTGATGATCCTCCAAGCATAATTGGCTCTTTTCATGTAAAGATAAGTCGTATAGGATATTGACAAAAGTCATATGCAAAAAGAAGCATTCAGAAATGTTGAGAATTGAAGGAGTTGTGATCCTTGGAACTTTGACTTCAATGTTGACTTTTTTTTGTCAAACCCCTTGGAACAAACTTGTGCACTTGAACTTTTCTTGCATTTCAAGGTACATTGATGATCATATGAACTTAAAATAAGGTGTCCTTCAATGTCTCTTGATTTAATTGCTCAAAGTCTTTGGTAACTTATTGAAGAAGGCATGGAAATAAACACATGAACCTTTGACTTTTCTAGAGAAATAACTAACCAAAATTTGAGGTACTCTTGATCAAAATAAGATTGAAATATGCTTGAGAACCTTAGAGATCCTACTTTGAGAGGTATCCCCTTGATAATCAATAGTTGAACACACTTTGACTTGAGGAATCAAACAAACCCTAGCTGAGAAACCATGCTTGATGTTCTTGATGGGAGACCCTACCTTGCACAATAAAATTACAAAAAATAAGACATATTTTTGCTATTTTGATAAGTGGTTAGATGAACAATGAACATATAAACACAAAGATAAAAAATCAACAAAAAGGTAATTTATGATCCCTGTAAAGAGCAAAAACCAAAGATGAGAGGGAGAGGACCAAGATGTGAACTTGTTTGTATGCAAGGATGCAAATGATATGTGGGGTCTTAGGGAGAAAAATTAGGTTATGACAGATGTCCATATTTAAGTTTCTTCAATTCGGAGATATGGAGATTAAAATCTTCGTCTAGACGAGATTGAAGAGGCTTAAATTCATAAGACCCAATTTGGGCCTTAAGATATCGCAAAAATGCTTATCATATGATATGAATGCCGACAAGGATCTTTGTAGGGAATATAGCATCACGAGACAAAGAACTATGGGAGAAAAAAGGAGACTAAAACTTTGCAGGAGAATAACAGATTCCAAAGGGGTATCCAGTTGGGGACAAACAAAGTTCCATAGGGGAAAAGGAAAGACACAGGAATAACTATTGTATTGGAAAGAAACCAATGCACAGTTAGAAGACAAACAAAACAAAGACCCAAAGGGGGGAAAACTTATCAAAGCAAGACTCTTCTAGGGTAAAATATCAATCAAATGGGATGCCCAACTCCACTAGCGGGAGAAATCACCTAACTATCAGCTAAGTGATAGCTTAACAAAGGTAATAAGGCTCAAAAGGAAAGATTACCAACTATCAACCAAGTGATAGCTTAACAAAGCTAACCAACCAAAGGTAAGATAAATATTACCTAACTAACATCCAAGTGATAGCTTCACAAAGTTAATATGCTCAAAAAACGAAAGGTTACTAACTACCAGCCAACTGATAGATTAATAAAGGTAACCAACCAAAGTTAAGAGAAATATCACCTAACTATCAGCCAAGTGATAACTTAACAGAGGTAATAAGCTCAAAAGGAAAGATCACTAACTACCAATCAATTGATAGCTTAACAAAGGTAATAAGCTCAAAAGGAAAGATTACCAACCACCAGCCTAGTGATAGCTTAACAAAGGTAACCAACCAAAAGTAAGAGAAATATTACCTACTATCAGCCAAGTGATAGCTTAACAAAGGTAATAAGATCAAAAAAAAGGAAAGATTACCAACTAACAGCCAAGTGATAGCTTAACAAAGGTAGCCAACCAAAGGTAAGAGAAATATTACCTAACTATCAACCAAGTGATAGCTTAACAAAGGTAATAAGCTCAAAAGGAAAGATTATCAACTACTAGTCAAGTGATAGCTTAACAAAGGTAGCCAACCAAAGGTAAGAGGAATATTACCTACTATAAGCGAAGTGATATCTTAACAAAGGTAATAAGCTCCAGGGACCAAAGTTTAACTCAAGAATAAACTGAAGAGAAGTGGTCAAAGAAGACTCAATCCAAAGAGGAAATGAACTCAATTGGAATTAATTCCATCCAAATAATGAACTGGAAAGGAAAACTGAAACAAAACCTTCCATGGGGATTAAAATCTTTGGTGACTTAGAAATTATAAGCACTCTTTGCTTAAGGTCGACACTCTATTGGAGAGAGGACGCACACATTCTGCCGGGAGAAAAACATCACTAGAGAGCGGGGAAAGTACTAAGAAATGCAAGACGCACAAATAAACATGATGTTATGCATATGCATATGAATATGTGTATGAATATACTGACAAAACAGGCATAAACAGTTATACCGATAACACAGTACAATTGAATCCTTGGTTAATCTTAACAAGGCGGAGATGCTACTAGAGATCTTGCTAGGTATTCAGCTGAAGAAAAACTGTGCAATGATCATAAGCCATCAAAGGAACTAGATCCTGATACAAGGCTTAAATCCTTCTTGAGAGAGAAAAGAAAGGCATTTCTTGGAGACCAAAAGCTAATCTTCTAAAAGCATGCACTCCATTCCGAGGGAGGGAAAGGTTTGCCGAGGATAATAAACATCCAAACAAACTCTGCTATGAAGACCTGTTGGCAACTTTGTTGGAGATATACCATTACCGTAATCTCATGCTGGGGAAACCTATGAGTCTTGGATACATTCATAGGGAAAATCCTTAAGAGAACACTGAGCTCCACTCTTCAAGATCTTACCATCCTTGAGATTGTTGTTAATATTCCTCTTTTATATTCACAAATCGAGGAAAATATTTTTTGTAAATTTCAAAAACATGATTGTTTATATATCTTTTGTTTCAAAAATTATTATAAAAAATAAAATGATATTTCATAAATTGAAACAAGATAAGAACATCAAACAAATGGGCAAAAGGCACAAATTTTATTGATAGAATGGTAGTCCGCAAATGGCGTGACTCAATGGATCATTACAAAGTTAAAAATGGTAAATATATGGAAAGGGATACATTCAAATACAATGACCACTATCCTCCCTAACAACTTTGAATTCCGCTATGCTCAAACTTTGGTCGAGGATGACTGGATGAGAACATTTGATAGGCATTGTTGCTTCAAATGATCAAGTTTGGCCTGATACTGTTACTTGCCATAATCCATAACTTTTTCCTAGATTGCCCTTTCGAGTTTTCAATCTACCGGGATGATTATTTTATGTCTCTAATTTTTCCCTAGGCCGCCCTTTCGGGTTTTCAATCCACTGTGACGCTCATTTTCGCCTAAGCCTCCCTTTCAGATTTTCAACTTAGCGAGTTGTTCTTTTATTTTTCTAGGAGAAGTATTTCTTGAATGCATCGACATTCACATGAAGAGGGAGCTCCTTACCATCCATAGTCCTAAGAGTAATTACACCGCCAGAGAAGGCTCTCTTAACAACATATGGGCCTTCATAATTAGGAGTCCACTTTGCCCTAGAGTCAGTGTTAAAAGACAAGATCTTCTTGAGCATGAGGCCTCTTTATCTGAATATGTGAGTTCGAACCTTCTTGTCGAATGTTTTCTTCATTATCTTTTGATATATTTGTCCATGCCATAAAGTTGTCATCCTTTTCTCTTCAATCAAATTCAATTGATCATATTTGCTTTGACACCATTCAGCCTCAGACAATTTGGCTTCCGTCAAGACTCGCATTGATGGGATCTCAACCTCTATGGGGAGCATTGTTTCCATGCCATATACAAGAGAGAAAGGGGTTGTCCCTGTTGAAGTGCGGACATACCCATGCAAAGCGAAAGGGAGCATCTCATGCCAATCCTTATATGTCACAACCATTTTCTGGATAATCTTTTTAATGTTCTTATTTGCAGCTTCAACAACCCCATTCATCTTAGGTATGAAAGGAGAAGAGTTATGATGTTCAATCTTGAAGTCATTACGAAGCTCTTTCATCATCTTATTATTCAAGTTCGACCCATTATTAATGATGATCTTACTTGGAACACCATGTCGGCAAATAATCTGATTCTTGATAAATCTGACCATAACATGCTAGGTCATATTAACATAAGATGTTGCTTCAACCCATTTGGTGAAGTAATCAATAGCCACCAGAATGAAACGATATCCTTTTGAAGCTTTGGGTTCAATCATACCAATCATGTCAATTCCACACATAGAGAAAGTCCATGGGGATGAAATAATATTGAGAAGCGTCAGAGGCATGTGAATCTTATCAGCATAAATATGACATTTATGGCACTTTTTCACATATTTATAGCAATCAGATTCCATTGCCATCCAATAGTAACCTGTCCTTAACATCTTTTGAGCCATTGCATGACCATTGGCGTGAGTACCGAAGCATCCTTCATGAACTTCTTGCATTAACATGTTTGCTTCGTGTCTATCCATGCATATGAGCAAGACCATGTCAAAGTTTCTCTTGTACAGCACATCTTCATTCAAAAAGAAATTTCCAGCCAGTCTTCTTAAAGTATTCTTATCTTTGTTGGATGCCCCAAGCGGGTACTCCTGACTTTGGAGGAAACACTTGATGTCATGATACCAACTCTTACCATCAGTTACTTCTTCTGTTGCAAACATATGATCAAGCCTATCAAGGTGCATAATTTTGATCTGGGGTGCGTCATTCCAATGATTTACTTTATACATAGAAGACAAAGTAGCCAAAGCATCCTTCATCTGGTTCTCTTCACGAGGTATATGATGAAACTCAACTTTGTTGAAGAAAGTCAATAACCTCCTTGCATAATCTTTGTAAGGAATCAAGCCAGGATGACGAGTCTTCCATTCTCCTTTAATATGATTAACCACCAAGGTTGAATCTCCATATACATCAAGAATCTTAATTCTCAAATCAATGGCTTCTTCAAGACCCATGATACAAGATTCATATTCTTCCATGTTGTTCGTACAATAAAGCATCAATCATGCAATGAAAGGGATATGAGATCCCTGAGGAGTAATGATGATTTCCCCAATTCCATCACCATAAGCATTAACAACTCTATCAAACACTAAACCCCACTAGGATCCAGGCTCTGGTCCTTCTTCAGGCAATGGTTCATCACAATCTTTAGCTTTTAAGTACATAACATCTTCACCAGCGAAGTCAAACCTGATGGATTGATAATCATCAATTGGATGGTGATCCAAATTATCTTATAGAATACTTCCTTTAATCGCCTTCTGAGTACGGTACTCAATATCATATTTAGATAATAACATCTACCAACGAGCAATCCTCCCAGTCAAAGCAGGCTTTTCAAAAATATACTTGATTTGATCCATTTTGGATATCAACCACGTGGTAAATCATTTATTGGCGCAGATGTTTGGCAGCCTAGGCTAATGCACAACAAGTCTTCTCAAGCATGGAGTACGAAGACTCACAGTCTATAAACTTCTTGCTCAAATAGTAGATGGCATGCTCTTTTCTACCAGTTTCATCTTGTTGTCCAAGTACACAACCCATCGACTTTCCTAATACAGTTAAGTACATGATCAATGGTCTTCCTTCCACTGGAGGGGATAAGACAAGGGGGTTCAACCAAATACTTCTTGATGTTATGAAAATCTTTCTGGAAGTCTTTTGTCCAAACACAACATTGATCTTTACAGAGAAGCTTGAAGATTTGCCCACATGTGGCAGTCATGTGAGATATAAACCTGGAGATATAATTCAGACACCCGAGGAATCCTATGACTTGCTTTTCTGTCTTTGGTGTAGGCATCTCTTGAATAGCTCTGACTTTATCAGGATATACTTTAATACCTTTCTGGCTGACAATTAAGCCCAACAACTTTCCTGAGCGGACACCAAAAGCACACTTATTAGGATTCAAGCGGAGTTTAAACTTTCTCAAACGCTTAAACAGCTTAAACAGCTTCAACAAATACTCAATGTGATCTTCTTCAGTCTTCGACTTAGCAATCATATCATCAACATAAACCTCTATCTCTTTGTGCATCATGTCATGGAAAACAAGAGTCATGGCTATCTGGTATGTTGCACCAGCATTCTTTAAAGCAAAAGGCATCACTCTATAGAAGAATATTCCATAGGGTGTAATAAATGTTGTCTTTTCCAGGTCCTCGGGGTGCTATCTTGATCTGATTATAACCGTATAAATCATCCATAAAGGAGAAAACATTGAACTTAGTTGTATTATCTACCAACATGTCAATGTGTTCTAGAGGAAAATCATCTTCTAGGCTAGCTTTGTTCAAATCTCTATAACCAACACACATTCGAACTCTACCATCCTTCTTTGGAACAGGCACAATGTTGGCCACCCATTAAAGATACTCTGAAGTAACAAGAAAACCAACATCAATCTACTTCTGAACCTCCTATTTGATCTTAACAGCCATATCATGATAAGTTCTTCTCAACTTTTGTTTAACTGGCGGACACTCTGGCTTCAATGGTAATATATGCTCCACAATATCAGTATCAAGACCTGGCATATCTTGATAAGACCAAGAAAACACATCCACATACTCTCTAAGAAGCTCTACCATCCTCTTCTTAACATCTGGAAAAGGCAGTTCCTCAATCTTGACTTTTTTCTTGTTCTTTTTTTAGAACCTAAATTAATCACTTCCAATGGCTCTTTATGAGGCTGAATGGTCTTTTCCTCATGCTTAAGCAAACGGAAAATCTCATCAAGAATCTCTTCAACATCCTCTTCTTCCATTTCAAGCACATGGAATTCAATTATGGAAGAGGGCATAAAGTCATTGTTTTCAATGGGTTTAACAATTAATCTACACAATGGTTTTATGCTTGACTTTAGAATATGAACAAATAAACACATATTATGATGCAAATATAAAAAGTGATTATTATCTTTGTTTTTTATGTTACCATTTTTCAGAAAAAGAAAAAAGAGAAAACATAATATGGGTAAACAAAATAACTTTTTATTAATAATGATAAAATTTGAAACAAATCCCACATAGATTCACTTTCACCTTGGGCATAGTGAAAGGATTTTTTTTAAATAACAAAAACATATTACTTTGACAAGTGAACAATAGAGGGAACGTCAACATCAGTCCAATTCTGGCACATCAATCTGTGTGTCACAAAGTTTGGCGCTTCTTGCTCTTGATCATCTTCCATGATTATAGTAGCAAATTGATCTTTGGAGTGGATAAAACCAGCACTATGAAAAACTTCTTGAATACCCTTCAAATACCTACGAGTTTTACCAGGCGAGAAGCCTAAACCAGCTCTGTTTTTGTTCTCAGCAAGTTCAACAACTTGGCCCCATCCAACAGATTGACCATTCTCCGCAACTTATTGTGCATCTTTCAAAGAAGTCATGGATGACCCATTCTTTTTAGCAACATTATCAATGACAGAAAGAGCTTGGAATAGAGTTCCCACAGCTTCGTTAGCATCAATGTACGAAAATGGAGAGATATGACTTACCAACATGGCTTGCTCGCCACCCATAATCACTAACTTCCCATTCTTCACAAATTTCAACTTATGATGGAGGGTTGATGTCGCTGCCCCAGCTTCGTGAATCCATGGACGACCCAGGAGATAACTATAGGCGGGATGAATATCCATCACTTGAAACGTAATCTGAAATAAGCATGGATTTATCTTCATTGGGAGATCAACTTCCCTAATCACAATTTTCTTTGAGCCATCAAAGGCTTTCACAACCACCCTACTAAACCTCATTGGAGCACCTTGATAACAGAGCTTGTACAAAGTAGACTTTGGCATAACATTCAGAGAAGAGCCAGTGTCAACCAGCACATTGGACAAAGCATCTTCTTGGAAATTCATGGAAATGTGCAAAGCCAAATTCTGACTCCTCCCTTGCTCAGGCAATTCTTCATCACTAAAGCTCAGATTGTTACACACAGTAATATTAGCCACAATGCCATCGAAATGGCCAATTGTTACATCATGATACATATAGACTTTCTCCAAGACCTTTTGTAAAGCCTCTTGGGGAGCTTCTGAATTCATCAACAAAGATAAGACATATATTTTGGATGGGGTATGCAATAATTGATCAACCATATTAAATTCACTCCTCTTAATCAGCTCCAGCACTTCATCACAATCAGAGTTCTGGTTTACACCGCTGGATTGGCCATACTGCCTAATACGAGTTCCCATCTGAGCTTTCTTACCCACTGAAGTATCTTCAATTATCCTAGGAGACATGGAGGCAAATACTCAACCACTTCGGGTCACACCACTTACATCATCAATATTCACAATAGAAGAAATGGAGAGGATGGTAACTTCCTTTCCATCTTCAATCATTGTAGCATTATATTTATAAGGAACAAATTTATCAGATTCATAGGGTGTAGGACCCTCCAAACAAATAACCAACGGAGAAAAAATAGACTTTTGACTATTGTAGGCAACCACAACTGCTTCTGGGATATTGAAATGGGGAACTATAACATTCACATCATGCTCATCTTCATCCTTATATCTTGTAATCTTAATAAGATTTTGATCTATAATGTTTTGCAAATCTCTCTTTACCATAGCATACCTTCGAGGGTTGCTTGAATAGATATGGAAAGAAACATGGTTGTTCTCGTAATAACTTAGCGTGCACAAAGTTGCATGCATCTCGACCAACGATCTTCTAATCAGATTGACATCAAAGACATGGTATTTTACAGGACATCCTTCAACCATATTCATAGTTGCACTACCATGTTTAGGCAACGGATTGACTTTCACATTAGGATTAGAGTCTTCAAAAAATAAAATATCGTTTCGCACTAGTCTTTGCACCTTAGATTTCAAAGCAAAACAATTATCAATGTCATGATCGGGTGCACCTTGATGGAATGAACAATGTTGATCATATTTATACCACCATGGAAGTTCGTTTGGAATAGTTGATGAAGTTCTAGTCAGTACCAAACTCTTTTGTATTAAAGCAAGAAATAATTTGCATAGGACATAGGAATCAGATCAAATTGCTCTTGTCTTTGGACACGGTTCTGTTGTTGATTCTATTGACGGGTACGTTGTTGAAAACGTGGTTGATAATTCGGTGCTACTTGAATAGCTGGAGCATGATTAATAATCGGGGTAACTGATGCCACATGCTGATGACGTTGGTTGCTTCTTGGAGATCTCTTATGCCTTTCTTACGAAATAGAATTAGCATTATGTTCCTTCTTTTGGGGCAAAACATTCCCATATCTCTCGGAACTACCGGATGAACCACTCTCTTTTACCAATAATCCTTCACAGACGCTTGCTTCTAGTCTAATCCCTATATTTACCATCTCGGTAAAATCATTGGGAGCACTTGCAACCATTCGGTCATAGTAAAACAGACTCAAAGTCTTCAAAAACAACTTTGTCATCTTTTTCTCTTCTAACGGAGGACTGACTTGCACAGCAATCTCGCACCATCTTTACGCTTACTCTTTGAAAGTTTCCTTATCCTTTTGGGACATAGTATGGAGTTGATCTCGGTCCAGCGCCATGTAAATAGTGTACATGTATTGATGAACAAAAGCTTCACATAGATCATGGAAATGAGGATATGGGTGCTATCAAGTCCCATGTACCACTTCAAAGCAGCACTAGTCAAACTATCTTAAAAGTAATGAATCAACAGTTGATGGTTATCATTCTGAGTTGACATCTTCGAGCATACATCACCAAATTACTTAAAGGATAAGAGATACCCTTATATTTCTCAAAATCTAGCACTTTGTACTTATGAGGAAACTTCACATTAGGAACTAATCACATATCATAAGCATTCTTCCCAAACAATTCATTTCCCTTCAGAGCTTGAATCTCTTTCAGCATATCTTGAAACTGATATTGAAATTCATCCATCCTTTCATAGACGCCAACAGTTTCAATCTGATCAGCATGGAAAACAAGTTCTTCCACATAAAGAGCAGCATGGACCACATGAGGTGGCACAAACATAACAGGTTGAGCAATGGGAACTTCAACAGCTGGTTGATATCCTTCTGGCACAAAGTGAGGAGTCATACTCCAAGGGAAACCAGAAGGTATTTGGTGTTGTGAAGCACTGACTGGAGTCACAGAAATGGGCGTAAAAGTGATGTCATAAATCATAGTCCGCTGAAGCGGAGTCTGAGGAGGACGAGGCTGATTCTAAGCAGCTACCAGAGCTTCCATCATAGTAGTGAGCCTTCCAAAATTGTCCCTCAAAGAAGTCACTTCCTCGCGGAGTTCACGATTCTCTTTCTCTAAACGATCCATTTTCTTTTGTTGATTGAGTGTTATAATGGTGAGATAACTTGTTTGAAGAAAGACCAAGAAAAGGAAGAAATAAGACACCTGGCAAACTTACTAAAAGCAAGACCAAGATGCAACATGATGTATGATATGCAAATGCAAAGTTTTCAAGGAACTTCGAGATATAAAGCAAATTGAAAACATCATAAAGGAAATAACACGTTTTGAAATACTAAAATCTCATGTTATTAATAATGTGAAAGATTAAAATCCGAAATACAATCTCAATAGTCCTAAAACATAAGAGGAAATAAAGTTACGTATATGGAATCATATCCGATGATGACCCAACTCCAAGCTAATACTTCTTGTAAGACCCCAATTTTGACCCTAAGATCCCTCATGGCATCATAACATTGCATTTTCATTGCCTCAAGGATCTTTAGCATCTTGGTTCCCTTTGCCTTTGGGTGGGACTCCTTGTGATTGGTTTGAGATCACCAAGCATGCTTGAATTATACATCATTGTTTCTCTTACTTTTGTTTACTAACCAAAAGCACAAAAATGTGTCACTAACATCTTTTGTTTGAAGCTTGAGTATCATCCAAGACACTTTGTGGGTTCTATTTAGATGATCTGTCAACACAAGGGAATGGCTTGAGATACTTCCAACAGTTTCAAATGGGGTCTATTCGTCAGTCAAAACGTTAATCTTGAAGGAGCAAAAGTTTGTTCATGAGCTGTCATGCTCGCTAGGCGAGCAGAATGGGTCGCCTAGCGAGTCCCAAGAAAAGCCACCAGAATCACCTACGCTCAGAGGAATTTCTTGAACTGTCATGCTCGCTAGGCGAAGCCCACGTGTTTAAAAAAAACGAAAAACGAAAAGAAAAAAAAACGAAAAGCAAAAAACGAAAAACGAAAAAAAAAACAAAAAACGAAAAAAAAAAATTATATATATATATATATATAAATAAAATATAACAGAAAAATTTTGGACTTGGGCCTCTCTCATTTGAGCCCACAGGTCCACAAAAATCAAGTTATGAATTCAGAGTTTCAGTGAAACAAAATTTCATTCTATTCCTATTACCCTGGCAGGGAAAAAGATAGTGAGAGAAGAGCTAACAGAGTTCAGAGCAACCTCCAGAGACTGAAGAGAACTTATCTGCAAAGAACCAATTCCATCTCATATAAACCCTCAGATTGCTTTGCAAACCCAACCGGGCAATTCAATTTCATTCGATCTCTCCAGTCAGGTTTGCCTTATTCCCATTACTTTATGCTTTTAATTTGAATGCTCTGGATGTATGAGGTATTATGGGTAAATTTGATACCCTTTTGATGCATGTGTTTGACAAGAGGTTTAGGCCTCCTACCCTTGGTTGCTTTTTGTGAGCTTTTTTTGTGAATTTTAATGGCATGATTCATATGGTTACATTTTGATTTGGGGGCAACTCTTGATTACCCTATCTTGTTTCTCTAACCTGTTTGTTGAGTTTTGTTTTGTGAGGGCTCACATACTCTTGCAGGGATAGCTTGCTTGGTGTTCCACTTTATTTATGGGGTACCACCTGGAGGTCTATTCCGATTACCTGTACTGACTCGCTTTCTTTGATGGTGTTTAGCTTGGAAGAGTCTTTGGGTTTCTTATTTATCTAATTGATGTTACTTCGGATCTTTATCCGTACGGTAGATCTCTCGATCCCTTTACTTTTCTCGCATGTTACTGATTTCTTAGGTTTCGTATAGCCTCTTGTGGCATGTCATTTAAGGTAGCGCGGTTCCTTCATCTAGGACTGCCTTTTTGCATGAGCATCCCTAAACACCCCAAACTCATTGATTTTTCTTCTCCTAAGAACATGTTATCTCCTTCCACTACAGGCAAGTAAGTCTCCAAAGGTCGAGCATCCGGTAGATTGCGTAGTAACGTCGTTCACCCCAAAACACAACCCTTACCCCATAGGTGGTCGAACTACGTTTTGCTCTGATTTTCATCCCAGATGAGATACGTAGGCATAAGACGCGATGTCTTAGCGAGCACGCTCCTCTTTAACCCATAGGTAGCCGAGCTACGAAGACTCTGATTCTCAGATTCAGATGAGATACGTATGCAGTGGATGCGACGTCCGTGCGAGTCATTTTCTTTTGACCCTTCTTTTAGTAAGTAGTACATTAGATAAACATACACGCTTTTCTCATCCTTTCAATCATGTTTGCACAAATAAATTTTCAAAAAAAAAAAACAACAACCTTTGCAACAAGTGTGAAAAGGGCTCCCTAGGAGTACCTAGGATGCTTTGGGTGCCTAATACCTTCCCATTGCATAACCAACCCCCTTACCCAAATCTCTGACATTTTTACTAGTTTTTTATTCGATAAAACTTTTAGGTTTTTGTTCGCTTTCTAACCATTCCTTTGGATAAATAGAAGTGCGGTGGCGACTCGACTTGTATGATTTACCTTGGATTTAGTCAATATCTCTAATGGTAACGAATACCCCGCTACAGAAAAATGGCGACTCTGCTGGGGAATGAAACATCCTAGTGGGTTTTGCCTACTTTTCATATTTGTTGTATTGTATTGTATTTTTTTTTGTGACATATTTTTGTGCAATTTGGGATTACTGTATTGTATGTAATGATTGAATTGTTTGAATATTAATTCCTTGTATGCTTGGTGATCTTTGTGAGATGAGTTCTATACCCGGACTCGAGTGCACTTAGGATAGGAGAATGACATAGTCTTGTCGACTTGTATGGAGTTATTCCTTAGCAAGTTGACTTGCAAGTCCATTCACTTGGTGGACGTTATGTTGGGATCAATAATGTCACACAAGTAAGTTGTGGTTAGACATTACTTTTTCCAATATAGACCTTAGAAGTCAAGGACCTTAGTTTACCAAGCCCATCTTGGCCTATTCTTAGGATGTAGTGCGAAAGTTGTTCAAGTGTAAGATTTGATACGATTGTTACGCGATACTACACTCATAAGAGTCTCTCTTGAGAATATTTTCGGAATACGAGTAGTCGTTTCTCCAATAATATCCGAAAGATGGGATGATGACTATGGGAACCTCTTGTAGAACATATTTGGCAGGTTTAAACCCTAGCACACTCCCTTTTGGGGGGTTCTTAACCTAAACCCCATGCTCGTGATTTACAACAAACCCTTGATTCATGGTTGATCCGTTCATGAATCCTTAATATCAATGGAACTTGGGTGTTGATAAGGTGTAAACCATAATCCACCAAAATGGATGATTGATATTAAGGATAACATGATCCATCCCATGACCTTTGTTTAGTGTGCTTTGCTTGATCCTTGAGTGTGATTGTTGCATTCATGCATTCATGCATTCATGCACCCATTTGCATCCATATCATCAATAAATAAGAAAATTTTCAAGGAACTTAAGGGGTTTATTTGCAAAATTTTCAGACATGGAAAGACAAAGAAGGAATACAAAGAAGTACAGCTTCAGGCAACCAGATTTGAAAGAGTTAAGGAATCTGACATCCTATGTATTAGATCCTTTGGGTTTCAAGGCTCGTTTTGGGAAGCTTCTTCCTCTTCTGACTACTCAGGTGGATGAAGGATTGGTGAGTGTATTGGTGCAGTTTTATGATCCCTTGTACCGTTGCTTCACGTTTCCGGATTTCCAGCTTTTGCCTACCCTTGAGGAGTATGCTTACCTTGTAGGTATACCTATTCTAGACCAGTTGCCGTTCAGTGGCTTGGAGAGTATTCCTACTTCTCAAGAGATAGTTGACATGTTACACATAGATGAATCTCTGGTTGGTGCTCATATGACTACCAAAGGTGGAATTCAAGGTCTCCCTTCTGAGTTCCTCATTGCTCAAGCTACTATATATGGGAAGGCCATGAGTGAGGATGCCTTTGAAGCCATATTTGTACTTCTCATCTATGGATTGGTATTGTTCCCCAACATCGACAAGTTTTTGGATGTGAACGCTATTAGGATCTTCTCTACTCTTAATCCCGTTCCGACTCTGTTGGGCGATACCTACTTCTCTTTGCATATGAGGAATGCAAAGGGTGGTGGCGCCATTGTGTGTTGTTTGCCTCTGTGGTATAAGTGGTTTATTTCTCACTTACCTCAGACGGTCGCTTTTAAGGAGAACAAGGAATGTCTATGGTGGTCCACGAGACTTATGTCTCTCACTAATGATGATATCTCTTGGTATAACCATGTGTATGATGGTGTGCAGATTATTGACTCTTGTGGCGAATTCTCCAATGTACCTCTTCTTGGTACATGTGGTGGGATTAACTACAATCCTGTTTTGGCACGTCGGCAGCTTGGGTTCCCCTTAAAGGATAAACCCAATAACATTCTGTTAGAGGGTGTATTCTTTCAGGATGGTAAAGATCCCCAAGGCTTGAAAGCTAGGATGGTCCGCGCTTGGCGCAAGATTCATAGGAAAGGAAGGAAAGAGTTGGGTCCTAAGAATTGCATCGCTTTGGAGCCTTACACTGTTTGGGTTAGGAAGAGGGCGTCTGAGTATCTCATGCCTTACGAGTATCCGAGACCTACACCTATGATTATGGCTGGGCCTTCAACCCTCCCTAATCAAGGAGTAGAGGAGTTGCGAGACGAAGCCCGTTCACGTGCCTGGATCCGTGAACGTGAAGAGTTGCTTCAGCAGATTAAGGAGAAGGATGCGTTGATTGAGTTTCTTGAGCATCAGGTTATTGATGACCCTGATGATGTATGGACTTCTCTACTTCCTCAGTCTTCTAAGTTCTGGAAGAGGAGGTATGATCGACTCGCCAAAGAGAAGGCCGATATGGAGGCAGCCTACGAGAGGGAGGTGAAGAGGCTTCGCGCATCTTATCTTCCTGTGTCCCGAGCTTTAGATGATTGTTTCTAGGGATCCATAAGACGATTATTTTCCTTTTCTCTTGTACATGATTGAAGATGCTGCACTTCTTTTCCCTGATATTATTTGATGAGATATTTCCATATGTGATAAAATGCTTAATATTTCCAAAATTTGTAAATAAAACTCTAAAGTTCCTTTGAAATAAAAAACAAATCATATGCACAAACATTGCATGCATCATATGCATAAGCAGGTTTTGTTTCCGGTCCCTTGCACTGTGGTCTAACTCTGTGTCCTTCATTTATTTTGAAGGCAAGCTGACTCACCGGTACTACACTAGAGCCAACATTTCAAGACTGATGGATCACTTAGAGCAAGAGAACCGCGAGCTGAAAGAGGAAGTGGATTCTGGCAACTTCATCATCCCTGGTGGGGTCTGCAACAATTGGGTCGCTGTGGATATTCCAACAGTTGTCCATAAGTCAACGTAATAATCACTTTGTTTGAAAACCCTCCTCCCATGCCAAAAGGAGGAGCGATGACATTGTGGGCGCATTAATACAATGATATTTTCATTCAATAAATTCATGTTAAATGTTTGTTTTTCCATTTATTTTCCCTTTTCGCTTTTGCATGAAATTGGTGATCACATAAAACCCTAAAAAATAGAATAAAATCGATCTTTTTCATATGCATAATGATTTGCCTTGTTTGATTTCTAAAAGCTTTTCATATCCAAAATCATTATGCAGGTTGATTTCTAAACCCATTGAACATAATGACCCAACACCATCTCCCAATTTTGAATTCCCTGTATTTGAGGCAGAGGAAGATGATGTTGAAGAGATTCCTGATGAGATCACCCGGCTACTTGAGCATGAAGAGAAGATCATTCAGCCGCATCTTGAGAATCTGGAAACAGTCAACTTGGGGTCTGAAGATTGTGTGCGAGAGGTAAAGATTGGGGCACTTCTGGAAGAATCTGTTAAGAAGGGGTTGATTAAGTTGCTACGAGAATATGTCGACGTCTTTGCTTGGTCGTATGAAGACATGCCATGTCTAGATACTAATATTGTGCAACATTTCCTACCTTTAAAGCCTGAGTGCGTGCCTGTGAAGCAGAAACTCAGAAGAACTCATCCTGATATGGCAGTGAAGATCAAGGAAGAAGTTCAGAAGCAAATTGATGCGGGGTTTCTGGTGACTTCTACATATCCTCAATGGGTGGCCAAATATTGTGCCCATGCCTAAGAAAGATGGAAAAGTCTGGATGTGTGTGGACTATAGAGACTTGAATAAAGCTAGTCCGAAAGATGATTTCCCTCTACCACATATTGATATGTTGGTAGACAATACAGCTAAATTCAATGTCTTCTCGTTTATGGACGGATTTTCCGGATATAATCAGATTAAAATGGCACCCGAGGATATGGAGAAGACAACATTCATCACACCTTGGGGAACATTCTGTTATCGAGTGATGCCCTTCAGTTTGAAGAACGCCGGAGCCACGTATCAACGAGCTATGACCACTTTGTTTCATGATATGATGCATAAGGACATTAAGAAACATTAAGAAAATTATCCAGAAGATGGTTATTACGTACAAAGATTGGCATGAGATGTTGCCATTCGCTTTGCATGGATATCGTACATCTGTCCGCACTTCAACAGGGGCAACCCCTTTCTCTCTTGTTTATGGCATGGAGGCGGTACTCCCAGTAGAGGTGGAGATCCCATGAATGAGAGTCTTGATGGAGGCCAAGTTGACTGATGCTGAATGGGTTCAGAGTTGTTATGACCAGCTAAACTTGATTGAAGAGAAGAGATTGACTGCCATGTGCCATGGTCAGTTATATCAGCAGAGAATGAAGAAATCTTTTGATAAGAAGGTCAAGCCTCGTGTGTTCCGAGAAGGTGACCTTGTGCTCAAGAAAGTCTTGTCTTTCGCGCCCGATTCCAGGGGCAAGTGGACTCCGAACTATGAGGGTCCGTATGTTGTTAAGAGAGCCTTTTCAGGCGGTGCTTTGATACTTACAACTATGGATGGGGAGGATTTCACTCGTCCTGTGAATTCAGAGGCAGTCAAGAAATACTTCGCCTAAAAAAAATAAAAACTGAATAGCTCGCTAAGTTGAAAACCCGAAAGGGCGGCTTAGGCAAAAATGAGCGTCTCAGTGGATTAAAAACCCGAAAGGGCGGTCCAGGCAAAAGTTAGAGACATGAAAAATGAATATAGGTATCCCGCTAGATTGAGTACCTCATCCTGGGGAAATCTAGGCAAAAATTCGGGATTTGGCAAGTAACTGCATCCTGACAAGACTTTGTTCTACAACTGTCGTCCGTTAGAAATCCTTGCTCGTTATCAGCCAAAGCTTCAAATACATCGGATTCAGAATTGGTGGAGAAATGGTCATTATGTTCAATGTAGCCCTTTTCCAATATATATCACCAATTTCAAATTTGTAAAGATCTATGGAGTCTTGCCATTCGCAGACTACCATTCTATCAAATAAATTTGAGCCTTTTATCCAATTATTGGCACTCTTATCTGTTTCTATTCAACAAATGTTTTGCATGTTTTGATTAAGAAAATATCATTGTTTTAAACGATCAAATTTTTTATATTTTGTTTTTAAACAAAGTGAACATTCACAATGACGAAAGGATACTTAGGAGATCCTCAGTGCTCTCCCAAGGGTGGTACGATCCCCAACAGGGTAAGATTTTTGTCCATATTCCTGGCATGACTGTATCTCCTCCCTCCGGAACCCCTTGTGGTTTATCCTACCAAGTGGATTGCTTGTTGAGAGTCACCTCTCTTCCCTTCAGCAGAGTAGCAATCTTTCTTCCTCAGCAGCTTGGATCTCTTTGGGCAAGAGCGGTATTTGGTGGTTGATCCCGATAAATCCTTTATCTCCTCGGATAGATTCCCCAGTAGAGTTGTTGGTGTGGTGGACCTTGTCTGTGATAACTCTCATCCCCAGCTGGAATGATTGATGATTCATCCCCTGAAGAGTTCTTTGCTTCCTGGTATCTCTGATCCCCAGCAGATTGGATACTCTCCGGTGAACTTGGCTTTCTCTCTTGAGATGTAGTACAGGTGGTTGATTCCTAGACCTGGTTGTGTTAGATATGTCTGCCTGTCAGCATACATCATACATAAACCACGCATATTCATGCATAATTATAACATTCAGATATTCATGTTGCATTCTTTGCCATATATCGTTGTTTGCTGTCTCCTGCTATTTGGTGATATACTTCCCCGAGCAGATGTGTGTGTCTGATCTCTCCATATAGAGTCAGCTCCATAAGCAGAAAGCATCTATCCTTTCTTCCATATTCCCCACCGGGTTATATCCTCGTGGATGTTGATTTTTTTTGTTCCTTCCCAACACATATACTGGGATGGTATTCCCCATTGAGTTATATCCTCACCGGGACAAGTCTTGATTTGGTGTGCCTATCTATTTTGATCCTAGATCGGTCTCTTGAGACTCTTTTCCTGTTTCCCCGTGGTAAATGAATAATTGCTCAATAATTAGTAACTATTATCCCCGGCGGAGTCTGTGTTTCTCTACCCTCATATCGGTAGTTGTAAACCCTATTTCTTCCCTTTTTGCAGAGTAACTATTTTTGCTCATCTTTAATTGGTCACAGTTATCTTCATCCAATATGCGGTGATGATATCCCCTCATCTGCTTGGATAATTGCCCTGATTACGCAATTTATTCCCAGCGGGTCATCTCTCATCTACCTTGTTGTTGTTGGTAACGATTGTTTCTCCCCTGAATTGGTCATCATTATATACCTAGTTTCGGTATCCCGATGCCTTTTCTTTTCGGTCGATTTATCCTTTATTAACCCAGTAATCGGTTGTGGATAATCGTCCATGCGAGTATATTATCTACGTTCTGACGATAATAGATAGTATATCTCATGCACTCTCGGGTCTGAAGCCTTTTGTTCTTCCCCAGTTGAGTAAGATTCGTATCCCCTTTGTGGAGTCGAATATCCATCCTGTAATCGAGTTTGTTTTTAGAGTTCTTTTGGATGATGAGTGTTTTGGGAATATTCCCCAATTCACGCCTTGGTTGGTCACCTATTATATGCCCAGTAACCGGTATCCCTAGTGTTCCTTCCTCTCTGCTCCTGTAAGACCCCAATTTTGTCCCTAAGATCCCTCATGGCATCATAGCATTGCATTGCATAGCCTCAAGGATCATTGAGCATCTTGGCTTCCTTTCCCTTTGGGTAGAACCTCCTTGTGAGTGGTTTGAGATCAGCAGGCATGCTTGTGTTGTATATCATTGCTTTTCTTGTTTTATTCACTAACCAAAAGCACAAAAATATGTCATTAACATTTTTGTTTTGTAGCATCAAGCAAGCACAAGTCAGGCACTTCAAGAGCATCCCTTGTGCAAGAGCTGAGATATTTTCCTTGGTATAAGGACCACATGATCATTCTATTGAGCTTACATGAGCTAGGGTTTCATTTTGAAGCCATTTCATCAAGGGTTTAAGGCTCAAATTCAGTCAAGCATTTCATGATCATCTGAAGACCAAATGGCCAACTGTGCAGTCAACTGAGGACTTTGAGGTTGGGGAGATGATTTGAAACACCTCATTCATGTTCAAAAGAAGTCCATTTGTCATTTCAAACATCTATCTTGAAGATTTTGAAGTCATGGCAAAAGTTTCCAAAAATGGAAAGTGACCTGTAATTTCAAGTTTCCAAAAATGGCAAGTTTCTGGTCCACATTCAACTTGACTTTTCAACATCAAAGAAGCTTCAAATGGATTTTTGGTGAACATGAAAGTTGTAGATCTTTGTTTCCCATTTCCAAAAAGTCCTATTTCATGTCCATATGATGATTGTTTGAGAAGTTATGGCCAAATGATCACAAGGTGTGCATGGAAGTTCAAAGTGACATAACTTTTGATTCAAAACTCCAAATTGGTCCATTCTTTTTGCAAAATACTCCTCATGATCAAGAATTTTCAAATGAACCATTGCCATGCATGAGAGAAGCTTGTATGATCATCATTCCACAAGTGTTCATTTTGGAGGGAAATTGCATAATTCAAAATTTACTTATGATACAAGAAAAATGACACTTCCATGATGACCATTGGCTAATTTTAAGTGAATTTCCGCCTTGCATGAGCACTGTTCACGTGTACATGGCCATGCTACCTCACTTTTGCATTTTTGCAAATTGATCCATATCTTCCTAATCTTGATTAATACATGGAAAGTGTGATTAGCAAAGTCATTAACAGGGAGTATATAAGCCAAACCCTAATCACAATTGCGGGGGATAACAGAATTCAGATCTGAAAATCTCAAATTCCCTCCAAATTCTCTCTCTTCGAAATTCAAATTTCTTCACACAAACCTTCAATTTCTTTGCATATTCATGATCCTTGTGTAATTCTGAGCAAGATTCATCCATTGTTTATTGGAATTGAGCAAGATTTGGAGCAGTTCATGTACATGAACATGTTGATGGATTTCTGAAATTAAGCTAGATCCAAGTGGTTTCAAGCAATTCTTTGTGCACAAAGCTTCAAAGCAAGGTTCAGGAAGTTGATCTGGAGCTGGAGAGAGCTTGAACACGCGAATTCAGAGAACTGCAATTCCAAGTAGGTTGAATTCGATTCTCTTATTTTGATGTTTTATGTACATGATTATGTAGATCTCTTTGTGCTGAGCATGCTGATATGTTTAGATCTTGAAATGGATGAATATTGAGTATGTGGTGATGAATTAAAGTTTTGGTTATGAAAATGTTTTTGCTCGATCCATGAAACCTAGCATGATTTAGGTTAAATGAACATGATATTTGGACTCCTGGTTGAAAGATCTTTCGATTGATATAAGATTTGCTCGATTCTGGAAATTTTGATGGAGCTCCGCCGCCTGGTTGGCCGGAGAAGACGGTTGTTTCCGCCGTCTGCAACTGGCTAGGGTTTTGTCCACTATGTGATCCACGTTAGCGCTTACCTGTCCATTCCATTGGCCATGCTTTCTTTGACCTGCTTGTGTGTTGTTGACTGTGCTGAGTATGCTTGCCATATCATTAAATGAAACGATGCGTTTCACTTTGCCTTGCTGTCTGCTTATGTGTGCGCCTTCGTGTGTGAATGATTGGATCATGTTTGTTTGACTTGCCATGTGTGTGCGTTGAATCTGATTGTGCTTGCCACACTGATTAGTGATGCGCTGCGTTTTGATTTTTGAATGTGGACCGCTTGATTTGTTTTCGCGCCTGATCCAATGGTCATGAATATTCCTGAGTTTAATTCAAATATTATTTTCCCTCCATGTATTTTAATATTTAATATTATTTTGTTCATCTTCTAAAAATCATAAAAAAATAGGAAAATAGTCCAAATTGACTCCAATTTTTTTTCATAGATTCGTTTAAATGTCTAGTTTTTTATAGGATTATTTTCATGATTTGTTTGTTTTTGGATTTTTATTGTGAATTTTTTGATTGAACCTTATGCTATTTTGATATGTTGAATTCAATGCTTTGTGAAATGCTATGTGTTGATCCAATTGATCTTAATTTTTGCATGCTTGATCTTCACATGTGATATGAATTTTTGAGCACTGGTTTGATTTTTTTCTCATTTGTATTCATTGCTTTTGACACATGAAGATGTATGTGACAATTTGTGTCACATTTTGGGCATTGCATTTGTGCATTTTTGTTTACCTATCATTTGAACTCTTCTGGATTTGATTTTTTGCACATTGATTGTTCATAACATGAGTAGCTTACATAAAAAATCTCAAGGCCATTTTCTGCATTTCTATTTTGATTTGGATTTTCTAGTTTGGATGTCCATTTTGTGCACATTTGCTTGCCTTTGCTTTACATTGATCATTTGAGGTACTTGCTTTATGAATTGATGTTGGTCCTTTTGAGGACATTTTATTGAATGTTTGAATGTGCAATATGTGAAAGATTGGTTTCTGTTTTGATCATTTAGTTTGGTTTTGAACTTAGCCTTTGTACTAGTGCTTTGTACATGAACTAACCTTGTCTTGTGTTTCAGGTTTGGACATTTAGCATTAATGGTTGAGTTGCTCACCTTTTGAGATGCAAATTGGATTGTGTTCTAACTTCTTTGTGTTTTGTAGGAATTTAAGTTGATGTGTTGAGCTCATTGCCTCATTTGATTGCTTGACCATTGTACATTGAATTGTGTAACAGTTGGATAGTTTGTCTGTTTGTTTTCTGAATGAGATATTAACTATTTAGCTTTTGTACAGGTACATTAGTTGCTTGCATTTAGCTCTTGCTTGAGCTTTGGATTGTGGTTGATATACCACTTAGGTAGTTATTCTCTTACTCCATGTAGTCTGGAAGTCCTGTCACCTTTTTGGCAGGCATTTGGCTGAAGTCCTCCTTAAGAGGCTCTGTTTGTGATTGTTTACATTTGTGCCAAAGACCTCCAAGTGAGGCATGTTACTTGATAAGTCCTCCTAAGTGAAGAGGCAATTGACGGATAAAAGGGATTAGCAATCAATCCCCCGTTATTCAGTGAGTCGTTCATTATGCTCGCAGTACGTGCTGATGCTCTTGAACAAGTACCCAAGATCTTTGTCCAGTGTCTGTCAAGTGGAATAGGATCCCACTTTCTGGATCCCCACGCTTTCTTTATCATTGAGCTCACCCAGGCTAGGGTTAAGAGCATGAGGTCTCATCCTCATTTCCTATTTGATCAGCTTCACCCTAACTCTCAATGTTAGTGGTTAAGAGCTACAAACTACCTTTGTACAGTTTTGGCTTGTTTGTCGAGGTTGATATGACCCCTCTTGACTAAAGCCTACCCCTTGGTTTGAAGCCTCTTGTTTGTATATAGTGTGTGATGTTTGTTTGCTTGTGAATGTTTGCATTGTTTTCTCTTGCATGTTTACTTTTAACATTTGTTTGTTTTTGGAGTCGGATCTAAGTCCATATATTGGCATTCTATTTCCGTTTTGTTGTTTGGAGTCGGATCTAAGTCCATATATTGGCATTCTGTTTCCGTTTTGTTGTTTGGAGTCGGATCTAAGTCCATATATTGGCATTCTGTTTCCGTTTTGCTTTCAGGAGTTGGGTGTAAGTCCATATATTGGCAGCTTGTTTCCTTTCATTTGAGGATCTCTTTTGAGACTTGTTTATTTGCTTTTGCCTTGTGCTTGCCTATTCCAAAGGAACTTACTTGGATCATCTCTATGATCTCGAGAGAGGAACTCCTATTGTGGCTTTATCCCTTACCTCTCACCCTTTTTCATCATCTCTCCATCCTAACCCAAAAAAAACAAAAAAACTTTTGTGCAAACATTTGACTTGTTCTCAACATTAGAAACCTAAGCCTTATGCTTTTGATTTTCAAACTCTCTTTTCATAACACTCATTGTGAATTGAACCTTTAAGTCAACTTTGACCATTTTGTACATACTTCTAATTGGTTAATACAACCCATTCAAATGTGCTTCTTTTGTGATTTCAATATCCACTTCTTAATCAAATTTTTTCATAACCTTTTGCTATTAGGTTTGAGTTATCTTTGTGGTAGATATAATACTCACCTTTGTCCTTAGTGAGTGGACAATAAGTCTTCCATGCTTATTATAGGGTTAACCCCTCACTAGCATGTTGAAGTTATCCTCACATGGTGGACTTGTGGTTTTTCAGGTTGAGTTTTCTCCCTTTGATAACAAAAGACCTCAAGGCTTTTGGACCAATCAATCCACTCATTTGTTTTGAAATTTTTTACCCGAACTACGAGGTTTTGATCCTAATCTTTTTATAAGAGGGTACGTAGGCAATGGGTTTATCCATCCAAACACAAAATGTAAATAAACTTGTATATTCTTTTCTCATCTCTTCAATCATGTTTGCACAAATAAAATTTTCACAAACAATAACCTTTGCAACAAGCGTGAAAAGGGCTCCCTAGGAGTACCTAGGATGTTTTGGGTGCCTAACACCTTCCCATTGCATAACCAACCCCCTTACCCAGATCTCTGTTTCTTTTACTAGTTTTGTTTGTAAAACTTTTAGGTTTTTGTTCGCTTTCTAACCATTCCTTTGGATAAATAGAAGTGCGGTGGCGACTCGACTTTGTATGATTTACCTTGGATTTAGTCAATATCTCCAATGGTAACGAATACACCGCTACAGCTCCCTATTATGACTTTTTGTCCCCTGTGGAGTCAGAATCCCTGAGTTGAAGTATACCTTTTAGGTTTTCCTCAAACGTTTTGAAGTTTTGATATCTCTCACCCTTATACCGGTCTTGGATATTCATCTCTTTCTGAGCATGTTGTATCTCTCACCCTCATACCTGGCGTTCAGATCACATGTCTCCTTGAGCTTATTACCCAGTAACCGGTAATACCTCGTCCCGCTGCTTCCCCAGGAGTGTCCTTGTGGACATCCCCAGCAAAGTCCCTTAGTGGATCGTTTTCATCCGGATTTTATCTGAAGTATCCGATGTGGATAGTTTTTTGTTGTATTGGCATATTCCCCAATACATGCATCTTCGAGTCAGCTCGAGTCTTTCCATTGGATCTTTTCCCTTTGGAATTCTGTTCCCCACGCTTTGAGTCGTGACCTGCTCGCGCATTTTTATCCCTTTTCTATCCCCAGGAGAGTCCCCAGGGTCTTGGTCCCATGGAGTGAATTGCTCATATGGATTATCAGTGGCTTCTGATTTCTTTGCTTTTGTGGACACATATCTCCACAGAGTGCTACCATTTTTCATACCTACATTTGCATCATCAGGTCTCTTAGGGACCAAAATTCGTCTCTTTGTTATTATTTAAGCCCATTCTACCCCGTCGAGACGAAGATTTTAACCTTCACTTCTCCGGCTAGAATGACCTTAAATAGGGGCATCTGTAAGACCCCAATTTTGACCCTAAGATCCCTCATGGCATCATAACATTGCATTTGCATTGCCTCAAGGATCTTTAGCATCTTGGTTCCCTTTGCCTTTGGGTGGGACTCCTTGTGATTGGTTTGAGATCACCAAGCATGCTTGAATTATACATCATTGTTTCTCTTACTTTTGTTTACTAACCAAAAGCACAAAAATGTGTCACTAACATCTTTTGTTTGAAGCTTGAGTATCATCCAAGACACTTTGTGGGTTCTATTTAGATGATCAGTCAACACAAGGGAATGGCTTGAGATAGTTCCAACAGGTTCAAATGGGGTCTATTCGTCAGTCAAAACGTTAATCTTGAAGGAGCAAAAGTTTGTTCATGAGCTGTCATGCTCGTTAGGCGAGCAGAATGGGTCGCCTAGCGAGTCCCAAGAAAAGCCACCAGAATCACCTACGCTCAGAGGAATTTCTTGAACTGTCATGCTCGCTAGGCAAAGCCCACGTGTTTTAAAAAAACGAAAAAAACGAAAAACGAAAATATATATATATATATATATATATATATATATATATATATATATATATATATATATATATATATATATATATATATATATATATATTATATATATATATATATATATATATATATATATATATATATATATATATATATATATATATATATATAAATTAATTAATTAAATATAACAGAAAAAATTTGGACTTGGGCCTCTCTCATTTGAGCCCACAGGTCCACAAAAATCAGGTTATAAATTCAGAGTTTCAGTGAAACAAAATTTCATTCTATTCCTATTACCCTGGCAGGGAAAAAGATAGTGAGAGAAGAGCTAACAGAGTTCAGAGCAACCTCCAGAGACTGAAGGGAACTTATCTGCAAAGAACCAATTCCATCTCATATAAACCCTCAGATTGCTTTGCAAACCCAACCGGGCAATTCAATTTTATTCGATCTCTCCAGTCAGGTTTGTCTTATTCCCATTACTTTATGCTTTTAATTTGAATGCTCTGGATGTATGAGGTATTATGGGTAAATTTGATACCCTTTTGATGCATGTGTTTGACAAGAGGTTTAGGCCTCCTACCCTTGGTTGCTTTTTGTGAGCTTTTTTGTGAATTTTAATGGCATGATTCATGTGGTTACATTTTGATTTGGGGGCAACTCTTGATTACCCTATCGTGTTTCTCTAACCTGTTTGTTGAGTTTTGTTTTGTGAGGGCTCACATACTCTTGCAGGGATAGCTTGCTTGGTGTTCCACTTTATTTGTGGGGTACCACCTGGAGGTCTATTCCGATTACCTGTACTGACTCGCTTTCTTTGATGGTGTTTAGCTTGGAAGAGTCTTTGGGTTTCTTATTTATCTAATTGTTGTTACTTCGGATCTTTATCCGTACGGTAGATCTCTCGATCCCTTTACTTTTCTCGCATGTTACCGATTTCTTAGGTTTCGTATAGCCTCTCGTGGCATGTTATTTAAGGTAGCACGGTTCCTTCATCTAGGACTGCCTTTTTGCATGAGCATCCCTAAACACCCCAAACTCATTGATTTTTCTTCTCCTAAGAACATGTTATCTCCTTCCACTACAGGCGAGTAAGTCTCCAAAGGTCGAGCATCCGGTAGATTGCGTAGTAACGTCGTTCACCCCAAAACACAACCCTTACCCCATAGGTGGTCGAACTACGTTTTGCTCTGATTTTCATCCCAGATGAGATACGTAGGCATAAGACGCGATGTCTTAGTGAGCACACTCCTCTTTAACCCATAGGTAGCCGAGCTACGAAGACTCTGATTCTCAGATTCAGATGAGATACGTATGCAGTGGATGCGACGTTCGTGCGAGTCATTTTCTTTTGACCCTTCTTTTAGTAAGTAGTACATTAGATAAACATACACGCTTTTCTCATCCTTTCAATCATTTTTGCACAAATAAATTTTCAAAAAAAAAAAAACAACAACCTTTGCAACAAGTGTGAAAAGGGCTCCCTAGGAGTACCTAGGATGCTTTGGGTGCCTAATACCTTCCCATTGCATAACCAACCCCCTTACCCAGATCTCTGACATTTTTACTAGTTTTTGATTCGATAAAACTTTTAGGTTTTTGTTCGCTTTCTAACCATTCCTTTGGATAAATAGAAGTGCGGTGGCGACTCGACTTGTATGATTTACCTTGGATTTAGTCAATATCTCTAATGGTAACGAATACCCCGCTACACTTCTTGCGAAGTATTTTGATCTCTCTTTCATAATAGCTCTTCATGGCATCCTTCTCCATCACGAGTTGATCTACAATGCCTTTTCAAACACCAGAAGTAGGAAGATGAGTAGATGATAAAATGCTAGAGGAAAATAAATCCTCTTGGTTCCTTGACCTCTTCACAGCATGTTGCTCAAGTAACTATATTAAGTCATTATTTTCCTTCAGCTGCTTCTGCAATTCTATTTTCTCGAGGTTTGAAGCGTGAAACTTGTCTTCCCAAGCATCCTTCTCTTGCTTCATCCTATACAAAACTTCTTGCAACTCCTCTATGCCTTCAATATGAATAGTGGGTGATTTGAACACTACTAAAGACATAGGTCTCTCATAAGCGTAAGGCATCTTGAATATTTTGCTCTCTTCTTCACCCAACTAGTGTAAGGATCCAAAGCTACACAATTCTTCAATCTAAGCTCACTTTTTCCTTTCCTATGAATATTGTGCCAAGCATGCACCATCCTAACCTTCAATACTTGAGTGTCTTTCCCTTCTTGGAAAAATAAACCTTCTAACAAAGTTTTATTAGGTTTGTCCTTCATAGCGAACCCAAGTTGATGTCTTGCCAAAGATGGATTATAGTTGATTCCTCCTTGTGTACCAAGAAGAGGAACATTAGATAACTCCCCACAACTATCAATAATCTTGACATCATCGTAAACAGAATAATACCAAGTGATGTCATCATTCGTGAGATACATAAGTCTTTGAGATCACCTTAAACAACCCTTGTTTTCTTTGAAGATAGGAGATTGCGGCAAGTGAGAAATAAACCACTTGTACATAAAAGGTGTAAAATAGACAATAGTTATGTTTCCCTTAGAAGTCATATGATGAATGGATAAATAGGTGTCACCCAGAAAAGTCGGAACAGGATTCCCAACCAAAAAGATCCTAATAGCATTAACATCAACAAAATTGTCAATGTTGGGAAACAAGACCAAACCATAGATGAGTAAGGAAAGAATAATTTCAAAGTCCACCATGCTACCAACATTATCAAAAGAAAAGGATTTCTCAATCAGAAATTTTTAAGACAACCCTCTTATACCTCCTTTGACATTGAGATTAGCATTTACGTCAGATTTCTTTAGGTGAATAGCTTCAGCAATAACTTGAGACTCGAGAATCCCTTCCAAACCATAAAAAGGAACCCTATCAGAAACTGGTATATCCAAAAGATAAGCACACTCCTCCATGGTAGGCAATAACTGATAATTAGGGAAAGGGAAGCATCCGTAGACATGATCGTAGAACTGAACCAGAGAACAAAGAAGACCATCTTTAACATCGGTATATATAATAGATAAAAGTTTCCCAAAATGGTCTCTGAAGTCCTTAGGAACGTCCACAAAATATGCTAGCTTTCTCAATTCCTTAAGATCGGGACATCTGAAACTGTATTTCCGAGTATTCCTTCTCCCAATATCCATGGTTAAAATATTTGCGATGTTTGCATAGAGAATCTCAAAGTTCCCTGAAAACTGAGAAAAACTCTCATGAATGCAATGAGTGCATGATGCAACAACCACAAACAAGATCACATAAGGCACACAAGAAAGGTTCAAAGGCTCGAAGTCACGAGCATGGAGCCAAGGGTAAGAACCAAACCACAAGGTATGTACTAAGGGTATAATCACCTGTAGAACAAGGTCCTAAAAAGTTCCCAGAGTCATAATTCCATCTTTTGGATATTATCAGCCTAAACGACCACTCGTCAACCAATAATATTCTCAAGAGAAACTCATCTGAGTGTAGTATCACATAATAACTAATTCAAGTCTACACATGAATAACCATCGCACTACGTCCTAAAAGGCCAAGATGAGTTAAGGGTTCTAAGGTCCTCAGCTTCTAGGGATTCCAGGTCGGAAAAAGTAATGCCAATCACGACTACTCATAAGACATCAGTAATACCAAAGAGGCTTCCACTGATCGGGGGATCTCAAGTCATCTCATTAAGGATTAACTCCACGTAAGCCGAACAAGACTATACCACCCTCCTATCATAAGAGCACTCAAGTCTAGGTATAGGACTTATCTCGCCACATAGAGATCACCAAGAACCAGACAGAATAAACCATAACAAACAATAGTAAACATAATATATACAGATAAATAAAAATAGGCTAAACCCACTGAGGACTACTTCCCATCAGAGTCACCATTTTTCTGTAGTGGTAAAATTTTTGAGATTAAGTTATTGATTAATTTAACTCACAAAGCAAGAGTTTACACCACTCTTTTATTATTTCCAAAGGAAAGGGAAAAAGTACGAACAAAGCCTAAAGAAGTTTTAAAAGAAAACTAATAAAAAGAGATAAGGGTCTGGGGGTTAGTTATGGAAAGGGAAGGTATTATCACCTTAAACATCTATAGTAATCTATAGGAACCTCTTTGAAAATCAGTACATGTTTGCTTAAAAATGATGTTTTTTTTCTCTCAAAGTTTAGACAAAGATGTTTTTTTCTCTCAAAAGATTTTTTTCTCTCTCAAAAGATTGGGGAGATGAGAAGAGAAATGTTTTTTTTTCTGATTTTTGTTTGCCAAGACTTTTTGAGTCTCATGCTTACGTACCAATAAAGTACAATGGAGGATCAAAACCTCGTAGTTCGTGGCAAAAATAACAAAGATGTTTGTTTTGATTCACTTTAAATGAAAAGACATTTTGTCATTGTAAGGAGAATACCCAACTAGTCACCCACAAGTATGAGAACTTTGCATCACCACAGAGAAAGGCTCCAACTTGGATAAATATCAACAAGTATGCCACTAGCTCTCTTAGGAGGAAAAGAATTATCATCAATAGCATGGACATAGGAGAATTATATCTCAACTATGAAAATGACTTATGTCTAAACTTTGAGAGAAAAAAAAATTTAAAAAAATGCACAAAGGGCACAAAAATGATTTGAATGAGTTATGCCTTTTTAAGTCTTTTTAAATTGGTTTTGAATATGCTTAAAATGTGTTAGCATTTATTAAGAAAAGATTTTAAAAATCACTTGACGTAAGTCAAGGTTTATTGAGAAAGTGGTTCAAGTTTGAAAGCAAGAAGGTTTTGAAAAAGGGGAGAAGATTTTGAAAATTAAAGAAGGGGAGAAGAAGAAGAGACTATCCTAGAACATAAATTAAAAGCTAGGGAGGAAAGTTCTAACCAAGAGATAGCAAGATTTCTGACTTAACACAAGCAAGAATTCCCTACTTTGGATTAAGCCTCAAGCAAACCAAATAAGCAAAGAATAGTTCATGTATCAGATGAAACCAAAGTAACCAAGCCAAGTCTTTAAAAGGAACTCAAAGTCAAAGGTATCAGATGAATCCTAATGTCTAAAATCATAACTCCCAAAGCAAGGGTCAGAATCCTAATTCTAATCCATACTTCATGATACCTAGGGAAAACTTATGCAATAATTCAAAGTATATTAAATGATCCATGATCAATTAGGAGGTAGATTTGAAATGATGAAAGTTCATCAAATACTAACTCATATATCATCAACAAGATGGACACAAGTCATCCAATTGATCAAGAGGAAGAAAAAAATGAAGAGAGAGAAGACAAGTTAAACCAAACCCAAATTGGATCAAAAGGATTGATCAAGTCATCATCAAATTCAATCATCCATTTTGGTGGATTAGGGTTTTCACCCCATTAACACCCAAGATCCATTGAGTTTGATGAGACCTATAATCAAAATAACCATGATCCAAGGCCAACAGAAGTCTACAAAGGTCAAACAAACATAAAATGCAATAAAATGAAATAAAATGTATTAAAAATATTTTTTAAATGAATTTTAAAAGGGAAATAAAAGAGAAAATCCATAAAGCCCTTCGAAACACCAAATAAATGGCCAAGAAAATTAGGGAAGGTTAAAAATAAAATAAGAGACATAAAATAAAATTTTCAGAATTTTAAAATGCATAGAAGTATTTTTAAACCAATTAAAACAAAGGAGAAATGATGCAATTCAAGAAAAATAGAAAATCAATTAAAATAAAATATGAAAAAATAAGAATCGGATTAAGAAAAATAAAATGAAATTTTAGAAATTATTTTGGGGTTTTTTGGATGTAAAATGAACTTCCTATGAATTTTAAAATAAAATGCAATTTAAAAGGAAAAAAGAAAAAGAAATAAAATCAGAAAAAACACTGAGCGTTGGATCTGACCTCATTAATTGACGTGGCAGATCCAATAATCCTCAGGTTGGAGTGCACGATGAAAATTAGCAAAAATGAAACACGGGATCTAATTCAAATTGGACAAATCAAAACATTTCAAATGTCCAACGTGTCCAGCCAAACTCAGATGACCTAAGATACTTCGGTCATCTTCTTTGATGGTCTGTCACTGGAGTTTCATCGTTTGGCAAATTCAGAACACAAGACCAACACCAATGTGATCGCCTCCTCATCACGAATTTAACCTCATGCTCCAAATTCATTTATCTAAACTGAGCATGGAGAATTTCACAGAAGTTTCATAAGCAAGCAAGCCACGAAAAATAAAATTAAATGATGAACACGATCAATCAACATCAGATAAATTAGGGGAAAGCATCAGAGAGTGAAGGACTATATTATGGTAACTTGTTTGAGTTCAAATGATGCTCAGAGCTTGGGTATTGTTGCAAAAGCTTCATAGAAGACCGAAGGTGCTAATGGAATCAAGAAATTGGATTGAAATAAGCTGAAATTCAAAACACGATAGTTGAATTTTTCTAGAAAATTTCAGAGTGAAGCAGGGGTTTCTTGGATCTCAAAAGCTAGAAAATGAATGCAATACCTTCATCTGTTTATAGGGAATGAATTGGGGTCTAAATACGTGTGGAATCAAGCTCAATTCGTGCAAAACGAATTTGATTAGAATGTGTGGAAAGTGTGACTTGCAATCCATCAAAACTCAGCCAAATCATGTGTTTTAAGAGTCAATTAACTTATGGAGACTTGGTTCAACATGTCTAGGTCCAAAACGCGTGGTAATATGGCTTGCAATTGAGGATTAGTGAAGTTTGAATTTGGATCATGGTGATTTCTTCAGTTCCAAGTCACCATGTTCAACTCAATGGGGCATCTTGCTCAGGAGGATTTTGTATCCCATTCTTCTTGCAATTGGTTTAGATCATATCAAAGATAACAATATGCCAAGAAAGATTTCATTTGGATACTTGAGCACAAAGTTGTGACATGTTAAAGTTGGCACGAAAAACTGGTAATGTAACTCAGAAAATTCTAAGTCCCAAATGCCTGAAAAATGACTTGTAATGTCTCAATGAATTCCATGGCCTTCCAAGCATAATTTGACTTTCATCCTTGAAGCAATCTTGTAGAGGGCATCACAAATTATATTTTTCAAAAAGAATCAGCCTCAAATTTTGAAAATTGAAGAAGTTATGAATCTTCAAAGTTGAGAAAATTCACTTGAAAATAGGTCAATATTCACTAAGTCCACAAATGATCTAAAATGTCTCCACACTTTTGATGATCCTCCAGGAATAATTGGCTCTTTTCATGTAAATAGAAGTTGTAAAGGATATTGAGAAGAGTCATATGCAAATAGAAGCATTCAAAACTGTTGAGAATTGAAGGAGTTGATCCTTGGAACTTTGACTTCAAATGTTGACTTTTGTTTGATCAAACCCCTTGGAACATACTTGTGCACTTGGACTTTTCTTGCATTTCAAGGTACATGTATGATCACATGAACTCAAAATAAGGCTTCCTTGAATTTCTCTTGATTGAATTGCTCAAAGCTTGAGGTAACTTATTGAAGAAAGCATGGAAATAAACGCATGAACCTTTGACTTTTCCTAAAAAATAAGCAACCAAACTTTGAGGTACTCTTGATCAAAATGAGATTGAAATATGCTTAAGAAACTTAGAGATCATGCTTTGAGAGATAGTCCCTTGAGAATCAATGCTTGAACACACTTTGACTTGAGGAATCAAAAAAACCCTATCCTAGGAACCATGCTTGATGTTCTTGATGGGATACCCTACCTTGCACAATAAACATAAATAAAACAAGACATATTTTTGCTATTTTGATTAGTGGTTAGATGAACAATAAATATATAAACACAAAGATAAGAAAACAACAAAATGGTGCTTGGTGATCCCTACAAAGAGCAAAACCCAAAGATGAGAGGGAGAGGACCAAGATGTGACCTTGTTTGTATGCAAGGATGCAAGTGATACATGGGTTATAACATAACAATTTAGAACGTGTCATCGCATGCTCACCTTAACTTAGGGTATCATCATAGTGGAATCATTATTAATCAAATAAACACAATACTACAACCTCATAAACTTTAAAGCAACCTCATAAACTTCAACTTTCATAAAGCAACCAAAATGAGTTGTATTGTTCAAATCACCACAACTTTGAGATATCAGTCAAACATAAATAGTAACTTCAACAAAATAAAACAAGTGAAAGAAAACGTTCCCAGTCTGATGTTACATGATCAGAGCAAGACCCTACTAAAAAACGACAAATGAATGGAAGCCACACCAAGAGCTATTTTACACTTACTTCAACGAAGTTACTCTTGAGTATTTGCAAGTTGTCCATGGTGGGCAACATTAAAGGAAATGGGTGAGAATATACTTCGATAATTAATGATGAAAACAAGCAGGAGTAGATGATCACATAACCACAACATACTCATTACTCAATCAATAGCAACATGTTAAGTATTCTTATACATCAACAACAATCAATACGATGTAACACTTATGCAATGTACTCAACACTAACTCAATATGAACACTTATGCACACTCACGTTCATTTCACTCTCCGATCCCCACCATAGGATTAGATTTCCTCTTGGAACCAGAGCACACCAAAATCGTTACAATTAACATAGGTAATGCTTCACTGATTCCCATCGAAACCAGCTACTCGCACTCGATACCCACCATAGGATCAAGGCTCACCAAAATTGGAGTGAAGTTCATACACCATGATACATGACTCTCAACAACATGTATTATCACCAACTTGATCACCAAAAGATTCACCTTACACATCTCACAATTATGCATCACATCATTCATCATAAGCAACAATTAGATAATGTTACAACAACAACAAATAAGAACAATTAGCAGCAACTCAACAATTGTAATTTCATACGCATTTGTTCATGTTACTTCACCAGCACAACAACACATCATTGTTTAACACAACGATTTGCTAACCGATCACACAAGTCATCATAAACATTGTCATAGTAGCTACACAAATATTATTAAAACAGTTCTCTAAGGATCACCATTAGGTAGCTCTGCGCATTAGCTTTCCAACACTTTGAATGTCGTCTCATTTGGACTTACGAAACAGAAGTTACAGCCAAAATTGTAAAAGGGTCAACTATCCAAACTAGAAGCCAATTGATTGCTCCAGGGGGAACAATCGATTGTCTCAACTCACCGACTTCAAAATCATTTCAAATTTGGGTTGGACCAATCGATTGTAGAGCCAACCAATAAATTTTTTCATGTGTTTTTTCCAATTTTTAAGAGTGAACCAATTGGTTGTGCCAAGGAGGCCAATCGATCGGTCTGGGTGGATTTTATTCAAAAACGTAACTTTTCTCACGTACAGCGGTTTCTCTTACTTTCAAACATCACCCAAACACACCCTAACACCTAAAAAACTTATTTCTAGAATTTAGCAATGAATCATGTCATCATAATCACTAACATACCACAACAATACCTCTTACCTTGATTTCCCTAGCAAGCAATGAATCGATGAATGATTTCTATCCTTTTACATACTAAATTTTTTTACTAACTTGTTATGTGTGAGTTATGAGGAATGCATATTCATGACTCAAGGATATAGAGATTTATAAGGGGTAAAAATAATGTGATAAAACACTAAAATGCGAGAGACTAGATGAGATGTGAAATATGAAAAGAAAAACAAGTAGACGTTGCAAGGTGTCAGTGGAGCTCAGGGAGGGATTATCGGAATTGGCATAGAGAAAAACGAAAGTTTCCGCAAAGGGTTAAATGTAATTTGTAAGGGAAATTGTATTATATAATGGAGCGAAGTAGACAAATCAACGACCTAGAATGAAGGAAGATAGGTAGACGAAAATCAATAGACAAATTTATCTCAAGATAACAATGACACTCAAGTGCATTTGAACACCTTAAAGCGCAACGTCACATCGATTACATGTTAGAATGATCCAGCAAAACATTTTAGTGGCAAGACTTGCATTTAATGCACTTGTTCCCAATGTCAACCACTCTCACTCTCCAAACTTTTCAAGGTAAGAACTTGTTAGGAAGACCATGATTAAGGAGGATAACGACTCGATACTCTAAAAGGTCTCTAAATTTCTATGCAATGGTAGACCTTTGGGGCAAATGTTTTGGGTCAGCCACGAGACCAAAGATAGGAAACCCCAAAATAATGAAGCCTAGTCAAGTGCTTGGTTTCCAAGACATTGAGGGCTCAGGATACTCGCAACCAGGGGACCTGCACCTGATCCTCACTCTCGAATGATCTCCCACCTTCATGTACAATCTGATAGCACTGTGTTAGATATCAAATCACACGAAGATAATTTAACCGTCCGCATTATATATTTTCAGATATTCTCTCATTCATACTCTTAATCTATTTTATCACTCACTCATTAACTTGAAAATTGAAGTGTTAAATTTATAATTTCACCTCTATTCTATCATATCAAAAGTTCATTTCATCGTATTGATCCTCCTTTTCATTCGCTCTCCATTTATTTCTGATTCTAATTCGAAACGGTTAACATAGGCTGAGAAATGCAATTGTAACTTACCGCAATTTCAAAAACTATATTTTAAACCCTAAATATCAACATAGTGATTAGACGGTGGTTGAAAGTTTTGCACGATCATAATAAAAAGAAAAGGACAAGATTATAGTATTATTTTTATATTTATGTCAATCACAATCTTTTTCATAGTGTGGATTGTAGAGTTTTGTTCCTAGGTGGACTCCATATAATTAATGTTTGTGTACCAAAATTTCAACGCAACTGGCTATTTTGAAACTTGCTTTAACTTATGCGGAAAAAATGAATTTCAATTCTCTTTCTCTTTTATTTTTAGTAAAGATGCTCTCAATTTTTCAAACGAAATTGAGGAGTTTATTAAAATATTATTAATGAAAATATTTATCCTACTAATATACATTCAAACGAAATTGAGGAGTTTATTCAAACATTATTAATCAAAAAATTATCCTACTAATATTATTAAAAGAATGTTATAAATATTTTCTTTTCAACATTCTCTTTAATATTAACTTTTTATTAACTGAAATCATGTAAATAAGATTATTTTATGTTAAATTTATTTCGAAAATGAAGAAGTCACGTAAAAATAAATACTGAAAATATTATAAAAAGAATAATTCTATCACTCCTTTAAATATAAAATTTATCTTGTTAGATATTGTTGTCACGATGCTTTAAATATGTGTTGTTTATTTCATTTGAATATGAAAGTGAAGTTGTGGATCCCTACAAGTAGTATTCAATGTCGTTGGATTTGTTAAGCCGACATCCTTAACTCATCTCCTTTGAATAAAGTTATTTACTCTCTTACTTTATGTGTTTTTGTTCTACAATAATATAAACATGGTTTTGAATGAATTAATTAGATACATATTATTTTAGTTAAAATTAAATTAAATTCAAAACAATTTATATATGTATACATTAGAATAAAAGTGAGTTGAAAAAATATTTTAAATAATTTAGTGCATGTTTTACATCACATATGCCAATAGATTTATAAAAGTTTTATGATTTAATATATATATATATATATATATATATATATATATATATATATATATATATATATATATAATATATATATATATATATTATATATATATATATATATATATATATATATATATGTGTGTGTGTGTGTGTAGAGAGAATTCAACAATGAATCTCCATTAGCAAACAATGTAAAAGAAGATGAAGAACAATTGTAGAGAGAGAAACAAAAAAATTTAACTAATTTTTGAAACTTTCTCAAATGCAAGATTTTGTTACAAATGCAACAAACTTTTGAGTTTTATACATTCACCTAAATGAAACTCAAATCAAATACAAACTCAAATCAAATGCAAACTCAAATGTAAATGAAATGCAAAATGAACCATTTGAATCTGAATTACATTACAACATCATCCCTTATTTCATATTCAAATCTAAAAATCAACAACACCAATTTCATCCCTCAAATTGATAAAGTGTTCGACTTTGATTGTTTTGGTCAGCACATCTACAAGTTGCTTCTAAGTGCTAACATGAACAACCTCAAGTACTCCATTCTAAACTTGATTGTGCGAAAAATGGTACTTAGTATCAATGTACTCCCTTCTACCATGCAGCACTGAATTCTTAGCAAGACTTATGGGAGATTTGTTGTCAATCATCAATTTGACTGGTTTGCTCACCTTGAACTTCAGTTCCTGCAGCAAATTCATCGGCCAAACAGTCTGATAAGCTGAGAAAGCACCAACTATGTATTCAACTTCACAGTTTGACAATGCAACAACTGGTTGCTTCTTGGAACACCAAGAAATAGGGGCTCTTATATACATAAACATGTATCATGTAGTGCTTCTTCTGTCTACTCTATCACCACACCAGTCAGAGTCTGAATATCATATCAGACCAACATCATCTGATACTTTAGATGGAAACATAATTCCATGTCTCAGAGTCTCTTTTACATACCTCAAAATCCTGATTGTAGCTTGATAGTGTGACTATTTTGGTTTACTCATAAACATATTCACCATTCCAACTGCATAACATATGTCAGTTATGGTGTTACATAAATATTTCAAACAACCAACCAATTATTTGAAGGTTGTAGCATCTACATCCTCATCATCATCATCAGAGTCCAACTTATGTTTTGTCTCAACAAGTGTGACTGCTGACTTACAATTCATCATCTCAAATCTCTTCAGCAGCTCAAGTTTATACTTTAGTTAATGCACAATAATTCTCTTCTCAGAATGCAAAATATCCATCCCTAGAAAATATACCATATTTCCAAGGTCAGTCATATCAAATGCATTCATTAGCACCTTCTTGAACTTGTTTATCTCAGAAGTATAACTCCTTGTCAGAAGTATGTCATCCACATAAAGACACGCCTGAATCACATTGCCATCAGAAGTATGTTGCACATACACACCATATTCCATTTCACATTTCTTGAAACCCAGATGCTTGAAAAATTAATCAATCTTTAGATTTCAAGTTCTTGGAGCTTGTTTCAGACCATACAAGGCTTTATGAAGCTTGTACACCATTTCTTCTTTGTTCTCTTTCATAAAACCAGGAGGTTGTAACACGTAAACTTATTCTTGCAATGGACCATTTAGAAAAGCTGACTTTACATCTAAATGTATCATAGGCCCATTTCTATTTGTAGCTATAGCAATAACCAATCTTATGATTTTATGTCTAGCTACATGTGCAAACAATTCAAAATAGTCTAAACCCGAATTTTGTAGGGATCCTCTAGATACTAACCTTGCTTTATGCTTGGCAACCGAACCATATGGCTTCAGTTTTATCTTGAAAACTCATCTCACACTGATGGCTTTCTTGTCCTGAGGTAGAATAGTCAACCATGTCTTATTTCTTTTAATGACCTCAAGCTCTTCCTTTATGACGTTCACCCACACCTTATTCTTGAGAGCCTCATTGATGCTGATAGGTTCAGATTCCATCATCATGGAACTCTGTATGACTTCTCCTTCATAATAAATCTTAGTATCTTACAGCAACTCAAAATATACAGGTCTCCTTGGTATCTGTCTAACTCTATGTGGCCTCTGGAAACCTTTAGAAGCAGGACCACCTTTAGAAGCTCCACCTTCAGAAGCTTTGCTTTCATAAGTTCTACCTTCATAAGTTCTACCTTTAGAGGCAAGATCCCTTCAGAGGTTGGATCACCTTCAGAGTTATGTCCACCATCAAAAGTTCCACCTTCAGAGGTTGGATCACCTTTAGAGTCAGATCTATCATCAGAGTCAGACTCACCTTCAGAGTCAGAGTCATCTTCAAATTCAGACTCTCATTTAGAGTCAGAATCACCTTTAGAGGCAGAATCAGACTTTAGTGTTGACACTACATTAGAGTTGGATTGAGCCTTGCTCCAATTCCATGTTTCTGATTCCTTCACTATGACATCTCCGCTGACTTCAAATTTGTCGTTAACTGGACAATAAAGCTTATAAGAATATATATTGTGGTAACCTATAAGCTACACAACCTTGCTTCTGTCATCCAATATCCTTATAGTAGCATCTGATATATGTTTGTAACATACTTAATCAAACACCTTGAAATGGCTGACACTTTGCTTTCTTTCAGTCCACTTCTCAATAGGAACTACTTCCTTTAAATTCTTTGTTGGACATCTATTGAGCACATATACTAAAGTGGAAATTGATTCACCCTACAATTTCTTGGGCAAATTCTTCTCATTCAGCATGCTCCTAGTCATATCAAGCAAAGTTATATTTCTCCTTTCAGAAAGACCATTATGTT